>NC_134829.1:5810702-5919615 GCF_004210375.1 Tachypleus tridentatus | reverse complement strand
AACTCAGTGACGTCCAGTTCCATCTTCCGTGTTTATAGTTTCTATCTCAGTGTTTCAGTTTTAACTCAGTGACGTCCAGTTCCATCTCTAGTGTTTATAGTTTCCACCCAGTGACGTCAGTTCCATCTCAGCAAGTTTATAGTTTCAGCTCAGTGACGTCCAGTTCCATCTCAATTGTATTATGTTTAAACTCAAGTGACGTTGATTCCATCTCAGTATTTATAGTTCCATCTCAGTGTTTATAGCTTTTTTTACGCTCAGTGACGTCCAGTTTCCTCTCAGTGTTTATAGTTCCATCTTCAGTGACGTCCAGTTCCATCTCAGGTGTTTTATAGTTTCAACTCAGTGAAGTCCAGTTCCATCTCTCAGTGTTTATAGTTCCAACTCAGTGACGTCCAGTTCCATCTCAGTGTTTATCAGTTTGTCTCCATCTCAGTGTTTATAGTTTCAACTCAGTGACGTCCAGTTCCATCTCAGTGTTTATGAAGTTCCACGCTCAGGCGGCGTCCAGTTCCATCTCAGTGCGTTTTTAACAGTGACGTCCAGTTCCATCTCAATAGTTGTTTTACATAGTTTCCAGCTCAGGTGACGTCTAGTTCCATCTCGGTGTTTATGATTCCAACTCAGTGACGTCCAGTTCCATTCTCAGTGTTTACATAGTTCCAACTCAGTGACGTCCAGTTCCATCTCAGTGTTTATAGTTTTAACTCCAGTGACGTCAGTTATTCTAAGGTATTTATGGTTTTGCTCGGTACGGAAATCCAGTTTCCATCTCAGTGTTTATAGTTTCCAACTCAGTCCAGACTAGTCTCATTCGTGGTGTTTATAGTTTCCAACCTCAGTGACGCCCAGTTCCATTCCCAGTGTTTATAGTTCCATCTCAGTGTTTATAGTTTTAACTCAGTGACGTCCAGTTCCATCTCAGTTGTTTATAGTTCCCAACTCTCAGTGATGTCCAGTTTTATCTCAAATGTTGATAGTTTCAACCCAGTGACGTCCAATTCCATCTCAGTTGTTTATAGTTTCAACTCAGTGACGTCCGAAGTTCCATCTCAGTGCTTTATAGTCTCCAACCCAGTGATGTCCAGCTTTCTTATCTCATCTGTTTATAGTTTTAACCTCCCATTGACGTCCAGTTGCATCCTCAGTGTTTATAGTTTCCATCTCGGTGACGTCCGGTTCCATCTCAGTGAATTATATAGTTTCATCTCAGTGACGTCCAGTTTCCATCTCTAGTGTTTTATAGTTCCAACCTCAGTGACGTCCAGATTTCCATCTCAGTGTTTATAGTTTCAGCTCAGTGACGTCCAGTTCCATCTCGAAGTGTTTTATAGTTTTGTTCAGTGACGTCCAGTTCCATCTCAGTGTTTATAGTTTCCAACTCAGAAGTGTCCAGTTTCCATCTCAGTGTTTGCTAGTTTTAAGCTCAAGTGACGTCCAGTTCCATCTCAGGTGTTTATAGTTCCAACTCGGTGATTATCCAGTTCCATCTCAGTGTTTATGGGTTTAACTCAGTGACGTCCAGTTCCATCTCAGTGTTTATAGTTCCAACTCAGTGACGTCCAGTTCCGTCTCTCAGTGTTTATAGTTTCAACTCAGTGACGTCCGGTTCCATCTCCAGTGTTTATAGTTCCAACTCAGTGACGTCCAGTTCCATCTCAGTGTTTATAAGGTTTCAACTCAGTGACGTCCAGTTCCATCTCTCAGTGTTTATAGTTTCTGTGAATCTCAGTGACGTCCAGTTCCATCTCAGTGTTTATAGTTTTAACTCAGTGACGTCCAGTTCCATCTCAGTGTTTATAGTTCCAACTCAGTGACGTCCAGTTCCATCTCAGTGTTTATAGTTTCAACTCAGTGACGTCCAGTTCCATCTCAGTGTTTATAGTTTCAACCTCAGTGACGTCCAGTTCCATCTCAGTGTTTATAGTTTCAACTCAGTGACGTCCAGTTCCATCTCAGTGTTTATAGTTTCCAACTCAGTGACGTCCAGTTCCATCTCAGTGTTTTATAGTTTCCAACTCAGTGACGTCCAGTTCCATCTCTCAGTGTTTTTAATAGTTTCCAACTCAGTGACGTCCAGTTCCATCTCAGTGTTTATAGTTCCAACTCAGTGACGTCCAGTTCCATCTCAGTGTTTATAGTTCCAACTCAGTGACGTCCAGTTCCATCTCAGTGTTTATAGTTCCAACTCAGTGACGTCCAGTTCCATCTCAGTGTTTATAGTTCCAACTCAGTGACGTCCAGTTCCATCTCAGTGTTTATAGTTCCAACTCAGTGACGTCCAGTTCCATCTCAGTGTTTATAGTTCCAACTCAGTGACGTCCAGTTCCATCTCAGTGTTTATAGTTCCAACTCAGTGACGTCCAGTTCCATCTCAGTGTTTATAGTTCCAACTCAGTGACGTCCAGTTCCATCTCAGTGTTTATAGTTTCAACTCAGTGACGTCCAGTTCCATCTCAGTGTTTATAGTTCCAACCCAGTGACGTCCAGTTCCATCTCTCAGTGTTTATAGTTCCAACCTCAGTGACGTCCAGTTCCATCTCAGTGTTTATAGTTTCAACTCAGTGACGTCCAGTTCCATCTCAGTGTTTATAGTTCCAACTCAGTGACGTCCAGTTCCATCTCAGTGTTTATAGTTCCAACTCAGTGACGTCCAGTTCCATCTCAGTGTTTATAGTTCCAACTCAGTGACGTCCAGTTCCATCTCAGTGTTTATAGTTTCAACTCAGTGACGTCCAGTTCCATCTCAGTGTTTATAGTTTCAACTCAGTGACGTTCAGATCTCAGTGTTTATAGTTCAACTCAGTGACGTCCAGTTCCATCTCAGTGTTTATAGTTTCAACTCAGTGACGTCCAGTTCCATCTCAGTGTTTATAGTTTCAACTCAGTGACGTCCAGTTCCATCTCAGTGTTTATAGTTCCAACTCAGTGACGTCCAGTTCCATCTCAGTGTTTATAGTTCCAACTCAGTGACGTCCAGTTCCATCTCAGTGTTTATAGTTCCAACTCAGTGACGTCCAGTTCCATCTCAGTGTTTATAGTTCCAACTCAGTGACGTCCAGTTCCATCTCAGTGTTTATAGTTTCAAACCCAGTGACGTCCAGTTCCATCTCAGTGTTTATAGTTCCAGCTCAGTGACGTCCAGTTCCATCTCAGTGTTTATAGTTTCCAACTCAGTGACGTCCAGTTCCATCTCAGTGTTTATAGTTTCAACTCAGTGACGTCCAGTTCCATCTCAGTGTTTATAGTTTCAACTCAGTGACGTCCAGTTCCATCTCAGTGTTTATAGTTCCAACTCAGTGACGTCCAGTTCCATCTCAGTGTTTATAGTTTCAACTCAGTGACGTCCAGTTCCATCTCAGTGTTTATAGTTCCAACTCAGTGACGTCCAGTTCCATCTCAGTGTTTATAGTTCCAACTCAGTGACGTCCAGTTCCATCTCAGTGTTTATAGTTCCAACTCAGTGACGTCCAGTTCCATCTCAGTGTTTATAGTTCCAACTCAGTGACGTCCAGTTCCATCTCAGTGTTTATAGTTCCAACTCAGTGACGTCCAGTTCCATCTCAGTGTTTATAGTTCCAACTCAGTGACGTCCAGTTCCATCTCAGTGTTTATAGTTTTAACTCAGTGACGTCCAGTTCCATCTCAGTGTTTATAGTTCCAACTCAGTGACGTCCAGTTCCATCTCAGTGTTTATAGTTCCAACTCAGTGACGTCCAGTTCCATCTAGTGTTTAGTAGTTCCAACTCAGTGACGTCCAGTTCCATCTCAGTGTTTATAGTTTCAACTCAGTGACGTCCAGTTCCATCTCAGTGTTTATAGTTCCAACTCAGTGACGTCCAGTTCCATCTCAGTGTTTATAGTTTTAACTCAAGTTCCATCTCAGTGACGTCCAGTTCCATCTCAGTGTTTATAGTTCCAACTCAGTGACGTCCAGTTCCATCTCAGTGTTTATAGTTCCAACTCAGTGACGTCCAGTTCCATCTCAGTGTTTATAGTTCCAACTCAGTGACGTCCAGTTCCATCTCAGTGTTTATAGTTTCAACTCAGTGACGTCCAGTTCCATCTCAGTGTTTATAGTTCCAACTCAGTGACGTCCAGTTCCATCTCAGTGTTTATAGTTCCAACTCAGTGACGTCCAGTTCCATCTCAGTGTTTATAGTTCCAACTCAGTGACGTCCAGTTCCATCTCAGTGTTTATAGTTCCAACTCAGTGACGTCCAGTTCCATCTCAGTGTTTATAGTTCCAACTCAGTGACGTCCAGTTCCATCTCAGTGTTTATAGTTCCAACTCAGTGACGTCCAGTTCCATCTCAGTGTTTATAGTTTCCAACTCAGTGACGTCCAGTTCCATCTCAGTGTTTATAGTTCCAACTCAGTGACGTCCAGTTCCATCTCAGTGTTTATAGTTTCAACTCAGTGACGTCCAGTTCCATCTCAGTGTTTATAGTTCCAACTCAGTGACGTCCAGTTCCATCTCAGTGTTTATAGTTTCAACTCAGTGACGTCCAGTTCCATCTCAGTGTTTATAGTTCCAACTCAGTGACGTCCAGTTCCATCTCAGTGTTTATAGTTCCAACTCAGTGACGTCCAGTTCCATCTCAGTGTTTATAGTTTCAACTCAGTGACGTCCAGTTCCATCTCAGTGTTTATAGTTCCAACTCAGTGACGTCCAGTTCCATCTCAGTGTTTATAGTTCCAACTCAGTGACGTCCAGTTCCATCTCAGTGTTTATAGTTCCAACTCAGTGACGTCCAGTTCCATCTCAGTGTTTATAGTTCCAACTCAGTGACGTCCAGTTCCATCTCAGTGTTTATAGTTCCAACTCAGTGACGTCCAGTTCCATCTCAGTGTTTATAGTTCCAACTCAGTGACGTCCAGTTCCATCTCAGTGTTTATAGTTCCAACTCAGTGACGTCCAGTTCCATCTCAGTGTTTATAGTTCCAACTCAGTGACGTCCAGTTCCATCTCAGTGTTTATAGTTTCAACTCAGTGACGTCCAGTTCCATCTCAGTGTTTATAGTTCCAACTCAGTGACGTCCAGTTCCATCTCAGTGTTTATAGTTCCAACTCAGTGACGTCCAGTTCCATCTCAGTGTTTATAGTTCCAACTCAGTGACGTCCAGTTCCATCTCAGTGTTTATAGTTCCAACTCAGTGACGTCCAGTTCCATCTCAGTGTTTATAGTTCCAACTCAGTGACGTCCAGTTCCATCTCAGTGTTTCAGTACGTCCAGTTTCCAGTGTTTATAGTTCCAACTCAGTGACGTCCAGTTCCATCTCAGTGTTTATAGTTCCAACTCAGTGACGTCCAGTTCCATCTCAGTGTTTATAGTTCCAACTCAGTGACGTCCAGTTCCATCTCAGTGTTTATAGTTCCAACTCAGTGACGTCCAGTTCCATCTCAGTGTTTATAGTTCCAACTCAGTGACGTCCAGTTCCATCTCAGTGTTTATAGTTCCAACTCAGTGACGTCCAGTTCCATCTCAGTGTTTATAGTTCCAACTCAGTGACGTCCAGTTCCATCTCAGTGTTTATAGTTTCAACTCAGTGACGTCCAGTTCCATCTCATCTCAGTGTTTATAGTTTATAGTTCCAACTCAGTGACGTCCAGTTCCATCTCAGTGTTTATAGTTCCAACTCAGTGACGTCCAGTTCCATCTCAGTGTTTATAGTTTCAACTCAGTGACGTCCAGTTCCATCTCAGTGTTTATAGTTTCAACTCAGTGACGTCCAGTTCCATCTCAGTGTTTATAGTTCCAACTCAGTGACGTCCAGTTCCATCTCAGTGTTTATAGTTTCAACTCAGTGACGTCCAGTTCCATCTCAGTGTTTATAGTTCCAACTCAGTGACGTCCAGTTCCATCTCAGTGTTTATAGTTTCAACTCAGTGACGTCCAGTTCCATCTCAGTGTTTATAGTTCCAACTCAGTGACGTCCAGTTCCATCTCAGTGTTTATAGTTCCAACTCAGTGACGTCCAGTTCCATCTCAGTGTTTATAGTTCCAACTCAGTGACGTCCAGTTCCATCTCAGTGTTTATAGTTCCAACTCAGTGACGTCCAGTTCCATCTCAGTGTTTATAGTTCCAACTCAGTGTCCAGTTCCATCTCAGTGTTTATAGTTCCAACTCAGTGACGTCCAGTTCCATCTCAGTGTTTATAGTTCCAACTCAGTGACGTCCAGTTCCATCTCAGTGTTTATAGTTTCAACTCAGTGACGTCCAGTTCCATCTCAGTGTTTATAGTTTCCAACTCAGTGACGTCCAGTTCCATCTCAGTGTTTATAGTTTCAACTCAGTGACGTCCAGTTCCATCTCAGTGTTTATAGTTCCAACTCAGTGACGTCCAGTTCCATCTCAGTGTTTATAGTTCCAACAGTGACGTCCAGTTCCATCTCAGTGTTTATAGTTTCAACTCAGTGACGTCCAGTTCCATCTCAGTGTTTATAGTTTCAACTCAGTGACGTCCAGTTCCATCTCAGTGTTTATAGTTTCAACTCAGTGACGTCCAGTTCCATCTCAGTGTTTATAGTTCCAACTCAGTGACGTCCAGTTCCATCTCAGTGTTTATAGTTCCAACTCAGTGACGTCCAGTTCCATCTCAGTGTTTATAGTTTCAACTCAGTGACGTCCAGTTCCATCTCAGTGTTTATAGTTCCAACTCAGTGACGTCCAGTTCCATCTCAGTGTTTATAGTTCCAACTCAGTGACGTCCAGTTCCATCTCAGTGTTTATAGTTCCAACTCAGTGACGTCCAGTTCCATCTCAGTGTTTATAGTTTCCAACTCAGTGACGTCCAGTTCCATCTCAGTGTTTATAGTTCCAACTCAGTGACGTCCAGTTCCATCTCAGTGTTTATAGTTCCAACTCAGTGACGTCCAGTTCCATCTCAGTGTTTATAGTTCCAACTCAGTGACGTCCAGTTCCATCTCAGTGTTTATAGTTCCAACTCAGTGACGTCCAGTTCCATCTCAGTGTTTATAGTTTCCAACTCAGTGACGTCCAGTTCCATCTCAGTGTTTATAGTTTCAACTCAGTGACGTCCAGTTCCATCTCAGTGTTTATAGTTCAACTCAGTGACGTCCAGTTCCATCTCAGTGTTTATAGTTCCAACTCAGTGACGTCCAGTTCCATCTCAGTGTTTATAGTTTCAACTCAGTGACGTCCAGTTCCATCTCAGTGTTTATAGTTTCAACTCAGTGACGTCCAGTTCCATCTCAGTGTTTATAGTTCCAACTCAGTGACGTCCAGTTCCATCTCAGTGTTTATAGTTACTCAGTGACGTCCAGTTCCATCTCAGTGTTTATAGTTTTAACTCAGTGACGTCCAGTTCCATCTCAGTGTTTATAGTTCCAACTCAGTGACGTCCAGTTCCATCCAGTTCCAACTCAGTGACGTCCAGTGTTTATAGTTCCAACTCAGTGACGTCCAGTTCCATCTCAGTGTTTATAGTTCCAACTCAGTGACGTCCAGTTCCATCTCAGTGTTTATAGTTCCAACTCAGTGACGTCCAGTTCCATCTCAGTGTTTATAGTTCCAACTCAGTGACGTCCAGTTCCATCTCAGTGTTTATAGTTCCAACTCAGTGACGTCCAGTTCCATCTCAGTGTTTATAGTTTCAACTCAGTGACGTCCAGTTCCATCTCAGTGTTTATAGTTCCAACTCAGTGACGTCCAGTTCCATCTCAGTGTTTATAGTTTCAACTCAGTGACGTCCAGTTCCATCTCAGTGTTTATAGTTCCAACTCAGTGACGTCCAGTTCCATCTCAGTGTTTATAGTTCCAACTCAGTGACGTCCAGTTCCATCTCAGTGTTTATAGTTCCAACTCAGTGACGTCCAGTTCCATCTCAGTGTTTATAGTTCCAACTCAGTGACGTCCAGTTCCATCTCAGTGTTTATAGTTCCAACTCAGTGACGTCCAGTTCCATCTCAGTGTTTATAGTTTCAACTCAGTGACGTCCAGTTCCATCTCAGTGTTTATAGTTTCAACTCAGTGACGTCCAGTTCCATCTCAGTGTTTATAGTTTCAACTCAGTGACGTCCAGTTCCATCTCAGTGTTTATAGTTCCAACTCAGTGACGTCCAGTTCCATCTCAGTGTTTATAGTTCCAACTCAGTGACGTCCAGTTCCATCTCAGTGTTTATAGTTCCAACTCAGTGACGTCCAGTTCCATCTCAGTGTTTATAGTTCCAACTCAGTGACGTCCAGTTCCATCTCAGTGTTTATAGTTCCAACTCAGTGACGTCCAGTTCCATCTCAGTGTTTATAGTTTCAACTCAGTGACGTCCAGTTCCATCTCAGTGTTTATAGTTCCAACTCAGTGACGTCCAGTTCCATCTCAGTGTTTATAGTTCCAACTCAGTGACGTCCAGTTCCATCTCAGTGTTTATAGTTCCAACTCAGTGACGTCCAGTTCCATCTCAGTGTTTATAGTTCCAACTCAGTGACGTCCAGTTCCATCTCAGTGTTTATAGTTCCAACTCAGTGACGTCCAGTTCCATCTCAGTGTTTATAGTTTCCAACTCAGTGACGTCCAGTTCCATCTCAGTGTTTATAGTTCCAACTCAGTGACGTCCAGTTCCATCTCAGTGTTTATAGTTCCAACTCAGTGACGTCCAGTTCCATCTCAGTGTTTATAGTTCCAACTCAGTGACTCAGTTCCATCTCAGTGTTTATAGTTTCAACTCAGTGACGTCCAGTTCCATCTCAGTGTTTTAGTTCCAACTCAGTGACGTCCAGTTCCAACTCAGTGACGTCCAGTTCCATCTCAGTGTTTATAGTTCCAACTCAGTGACGTCCAGTTCCATCTCAGTGTTTATAGTTCCAACTCAGTGACGTCCAGTTCCATCTCAGTGTTTATAGTTCCAACTCAGTGACGTCCAGTTCCATCTCAGTGTTTATAGTTCCAACTCAGTGACGTCCAGTTCCATCTCAGTGTTTATAGTTCCAACTCAGTGACGTCCAGTTCCATCTCAGTGTTTATAGTTTCAACTCAGTGACGTCCAGTTCCATCTCAGTGTTTATAGTTTCCAACTCAGTGACGTCCAGTTCCATCTCAGTGTTTATAGTTTCAACTCAGTGACGTCCAGTTCCATCTCAGTGTTTATAGTTTCAACTCAGTGACGTCCAGTTCCATCTCAGTGTTTATAGTTTCAACTCAGTGACGTCCAGTTCCATCTCAGTGTTTATAGTTTCAACTCAGTGACGTCCAGTTCCATCTCAGTGTTTATAGTTTCAACTCAGTGACGTCCAGTTCCATCTCAGTGTTTATAGTTTCCAACTCAGTGACGTCCAGTTCCATCTCAGTGTTTATAGTTCCAACTCAGTGACGTCCAGTTCCATCTCAGTGTTTATAGTTCCAACTCAGTGACGTCCAGTTCCATCTCAGTGTTTATAGTTCCAACTCAGTGACGTCCAGTTCCATCTCAGTGTTTATAGTTCCAACTCAGTGACGTCCAGTTCCATCTCAGTGTTTATAGTTCCAACTCAGTGACGTCCAGTTCCATCTCAGTGTTTATAGTTCCAACTCAGTGACGTCCAGTTCCATCTCAGTGTTTATAGTTCCAACTCAGTGACGTCCAGTTCCATCTCAGTGTTTATAGTTCCAACTCAGTGACGTCCAGTTCCATCTCAGTGTTTATAGTTTCAACTCAGTGACGTCCAGTTCCATCTCAGTGTTTATAGTTCCAACTCAGTGACGTCCAGTTCCATCTCAGTGTTTATAGTTTCAACTCAGTGACGTCCAGTTCCATCTCAGTGTTTATAGTTCCAACTCAGTGACGTCCAGTTCCATCTCAGTGTTTATAGTTTCAACTCAGTGACGTCCAGTTCCATCTCAGTGTTTATAGTTCCAACTCAGTGACGTCCAGTTCCATCTCAGTGTTTATAGTTCCAACTCAGTGACGTCCAGTTCCATCTCAGTGTTTATAGTTCCAACTCAGTGACGTCCAGTTCCATCTCAGTGTTTATAGTTCCAACTCAGTGACGTCCAGTTCCATCTCAGTGTTTATAGTTCCAACTCAGTGACGTCCAGTTCCATCTCAGTGTTTATAGTTCCAACTCAGTGACGTCCAGTTCCATCTCAGTGTTTATAGTTCCAACTCAGTGACGTCCAGTTCCATCTCAGTGTTTATAGTTCCAACTCAGTGACGTCCAGTTCCATCTCAGTGTTTATAGTTCCAACTCAGTTCCAGTTCCATCTAGTGTTTATAGTTCCAACTCAGTGACGTCCAGTTCCATCTCAGTGTTTATAGTTCCAACTCAGTGACGTCCAGTTCCATCTCAGTGTTTATAGTTTCAACTCAGTGACGTAGTTCCATCTCAGTGTTTATAGTTTCAACTCAGTGACGTCCAGTTCCATCTCAGTGTTTATAGTTTCAACTCAGTGACGTCCAGTTCCATCTCAGTGTTTATAGTTCCAACTCAGTGACGTCCAGTTCCATCTCAGTGTTTATAGTTCCAACTCAGTGACGTCCAGTTCCATCTCAGTGTTTATAGTTTCAACTCAGTGACGTCCAGTTCCATCTCAGTGTTTATAGTTTCCAACTCAGTGACGTCCAGTTCCATCTCAGTGTTTATAGTTTCAACTCAGTGACGTCCAGTTCCATCTCAGTGTTTATAGTTTCCAACTCAGTGACGTCCAGTTCCATCTCAGTGTTTATAGTTCCAACTCAGTGACGTCCAGTTCCATCTCAGTGTTTATAGTTCCAACTCAGTGACGTCCAGTTCCATCTCAGTGTTTATAGTTCCAACTCAGTGACGTCCAGTTCCATCTCAGTGTTTATAGTTCCAACTCAGTGACGTCCAGTTCCATCTCAGTGTTTATAGTTCCAACTCAGTGACGTCCAGTTCCATCTCAGTGTTTATAGTTCCAACTCAGTGACGTCCAGTTCCATCTCAGTGTTTATAGTTCCAACTCAGTGACGTCCAGTTCCATCTCAGTGTTTATAGTTTCAACTCAGTGACGTCCAGTTCCATCTCAGTGTTTATAGTTTCAACTCAGTGACGTCCAGTTCCATCTCAGTGTTTATAGTTCCAACTCAGTGACGTCCAGTTCCATCTCAGTGTTTATAGTTCCAACTCAGTGACGTCCAGTTCCATCTCAGTGTTTATAGTTCCAACTCAGTGACGTCCAGTTCCATCTCAGTGTTTATAGTTTCCAACTCAGTGACGTCCAGTTCCATCTCAGTGTTTATAGTTTCAACTCAGTGACGTCCAGTTCCATCTCAGTGTTTATAGTTTCAACTCAGTGACGTCCAGTTCCATCTCAGTGTTTATAGTTCCAACTCAGTGACGTCCAGTTCCATCTCAGTGTTTATAGTTTCCAACTCAGTGACGTCCAGTTCCATCTCAGTGTTTATAGTTCCAACTCAGTGACGTCCAGTTCCATCTCAGTGTTTATAGTTCCAACTCAGTGACGTCCAGTTCCATCTCAGTGTTTATAGTTCCAACTCAGTGACGTCCAGTTCCATCTCAGTGTTTATAGTTCCAACTCAGTGACGTCCAGTTCCATCTCAGTGTTTATAGTTCCAACTCAGTGACGTCCAGTTCCATCTCAGTGTTTATAGTTCCAACTCAGTGACGTCCAGTTCCATCTCAGTGTTTATAGTTCCAACTCAGTGACGTCCAGTTCCATCTCAGTGTTTATAGTTCCAACTCAGTGACGTCCAGTTCCATCTCAGTGTTTATAGTTTCAACTCAGTGACGTCCAGTTCCATCTCAGTGTTTATAGTTCCAACTCAGTGACGTCCAGTTCCATCTCAGTGTTTATAGTTTCAACTCAGTGACGTCCAGTTCCATCTCAGTGTTTATAGTTCCAACTCAGTGACGTCCAGTTCCATCTCAGTGTTTATAGTTTCCAACTCAGTGACGTCCAGTTCCATCTCAGTGTTTATAGTTCCAACTCAGTGACGTCCAGTTCCATCTCAGTGTTTATAGTTTCCAACTCAGTGACGTCCAGTTCCATCTCAGTGTTTATAGTTCCAACTCAGTGACGTCCAGTTCCATCTCAGTGTTTATAGTTCCAACTCAGTGACGTCCAGTTCCATCTCAGTGTTTATAGTTCCAACTCAGTGACGTCCAGTTCCATCTCAGTGTTTATAGTTCCAACTCAGTGACGTCCAGTTCCATCTCAGTGTTTATAGTTTCAACTCAGTGACGTCCAGTTCCATCTCAGTGTTTATAGTTCCAACTCAGTGACGTCCAGTTCCATCTCAGTGTTTATAGTTCCAACTCAGTGACGTCCAGTTCCATCTCAGTGTTTATAGTTCCAACTCAGTGACGTCCAGTTCCATCTCAGTGTTTATAGTTCCAACTCAGTGACGTCCAGTTCCATCTCAGTGTTTATAGTTCCAACTCAGTGACGTCCAGTTCCATCTCAGTGTTTATAGTTCCAACTCAGTGACGTCCAGTTCCATCTCAGTGTTTATAGTTTCCAACTCAGTGACGTCCAGTTCCATCTCAGTGTTTATAGTTCCAACTCAGTGACGTCCAGTTCCATCTCAGTGTTTATAGTTTTAACTCAGTGACGTCCAGTTCCATCTCAGTGTTTATAGTTCCAACTCAGTGACGTCCAGTTCCATCTCAGTGTTTATAGTTTTAACTCAGTGACGTCCAGTTCCATCTCAGTGTTTATAGTTCCAACTCAGTGACGTCCAGTTCCATCTCAGTGTTCATAGTTTCAACTCAGTGACGTCCAGTTCCATCTCAGTGTTTATAGTTCCAACTCAGTGACGTCCAGTTCCATCTCAGTGTTTATAGTTTCCAACTCAGTGACGTCCAGTTCCATCTCAGTGTTTATAGTTCCAACTCAGTGACGTCCAGTTCCATCTCAGTGTTTATAGTTCCAACTCAGTGACGTCCAGTTCCATCTCAGTGTTTATAGTTCCAACTCAGTGACGTCCAGTTCCATCTCAGTGTTTATAGTTCCAACTCAGTGACGTCCAGTTCCATCTCAGTGTTTATAGTTCCAACTCAGTGACGTCCAGTTCCATCTCAGTGTTTATAGTTCCAACTCAGTGACGTCCAGTTCCATCTCAGTGTTTATAGTTCCAACTCAGTGACGTCCAGTTCCATCTCAGTGTTTATAGTTCCAACTCAGTGACGTCCAGTTCCATCTCAGTGTTTATAGTTCCAACTCAGTGACGTCCAGTTCCATCTCAGTGTTTATAGTTCCAACTCAGTGACGTCCAGTTCCATCTCAGTGTTTATAGTTTCAACTCAGTGACGTCCAGTTCCATCTCAGTGTTTATAGTTCCAACTCAGTGACGTCCAGTTCCATCTCAGTGTTTATAGTTTCAACTCAGTGACGTCCAGTTCCATCTCAGTGTTTATAGTTCCAACTCAGTGACGTCCAGTTCCATCTCAGTGTTTATAGTTCCAACTCAGTGACGTCCAGTTCCATCTCAGTGTTTATAGTTTCAACTCAGTGACGTCCAGTTCCATCTCAGTGTTTATAGTTTCAACTCAGTGACGTCCAGTTCCATCTCAGTGTTTATAGTTTCAACTCAGTGACGTCCAGTTCCATCTCAGTGTTTATAGTTCCAACTCAGTGACGTCCAGTTCCATCTCAGTGTTTATAGTTCCAACTCAGTGACGTCCAGTTCCATCTCAGTGTTTATAGTTCCAACTCAGTGACGTCCAGTTCCATCTCAGTGTTTATAGTTCCAACTCAGTGACGTCCAGTTCCATCTCAGTGTTTATAGTTCCAACTCAGTGACGTCCAGTTCCATCTCAGTGTTTATAGTTCCAACTCAGTGACGTCCAGTTCCATCTCAGTGTTTATAGTTCCAACTCAGTGACGTCCAGTTCCATCTCAGTGTTTATAGTTTCAACTCAGTGACGTCCAGTTCCATCTCAGTGTTTATAGTTCCAACTCAGTGACGTCCAGTTCCATCTCAGTGTTTATAGTTCCAACTCAGTGACGTCCAGTTCCATCTCAGTGTTTATAGTTTCAACTCAGTGACGTCCAGTTCCATCTCAGTGTTTATAGTTCCAACTCAGTGACGTCCAGTTCCATCTCAGTGTTTATAGTTCCAACTCAGTGACGTCCAGTTCCATCTCAGTGTTTATAGTTCCAATCTCAGTGTTTATAGTTTTAACTCAGTGACGTCCAGTTCCATCTCAGTGTTTATAGTTCCAACTCAGTGACGTCCAGTTCCATCTCAGTGTTTATAGTTTCAACTCAGTGACGTCCAGTTCCATCTCAGTGTTTATAGTTCCAACTCAGTGACGTCCAGTTCCATCTCAGTGTTTATAGTTCCATCTCAGTGTTTATAGTTTTAACTCAGTGACGTCCAGTTCCATCTCAGTGTTTATAGTTCCAACTCAGTGACGTCCAGTTCCATCTCAGTGTTTATAGTTTCAACTCAGTGACGTCCAGTTCCATCTCAGTGTTTATAGTTCCAACTCAGTGACGTCCAGTTCCATCCAACTCAGTGACGTCCAGTTCCATCTCAGTGTTTATAGTTTCCAACTCAGTGACGTCCAGTTCCATCTCAGTGTTTATAGTTCCAACTCAGTGACGTCCAGTTCCATCTCAGTGTTTATAGTTTCAACTCAGTGACGTCCAGTTCCATCTCAGTGTTTATAGTTTCAACTCAGTGACGTCCAGTTCCATCTCAGTGTTTATAGTTTCAACTCAGTGACGTCCAGTTCCATCTCAGTGTTTATAGTTTCAACTCAGTGACGTCCAGTTCCATCTCAGTGTTTATAGTTTCAACTCAGTGACGTCCAGTTCCATCTCAGTGTTTATAGTTTCAACTCAGTGACGTCCAGTTCCATCTCAGTGTTTATAGTTCCAACTCAGTGACGTCCAGTTCCATCTCAGTGTTTATAGTTCCAACTCAGTGACGTCCAGTTCCATCTCAGTGTTTATAGTTCCAACTCAGTGACGTCCAGTTCCATCTCAGTGTTTATAGTTCCAACTCAGTGACGTCCAGTTCCATCTCAGTGTTTATAGTTCCAACTCAGTGACGTCCAGTTCCATCTCAGTGTTTATAGTTCCAACTCAGTGACGTCCAGTTCCATCTCAGTGTTTATAGTTTCAACTCAGTGACGTCCAGTTCCATCTCAGTGTTTATAGTTCCAACTCAGTGACGTCCAGTTCCATCTCAGTGTTTATAGTTTCAACTCAGTGACGTCCAGTTCCATCTCAGTGTTTATAGTTTCAACTCAGTGACGTCCAGTTCCATCTCAGTGTTTATAGTTTCAACTCAGTGACGTCCAGTTCCATCTCAGTGTTTATAGTTCCAACTCAGTGACGTCCAGTTCCATCTCAGTGTTTATAGTTCCAACTCAGTGACGTCCAGTTCCATCTCAGTGTTTATAGTTCCAACTCAGTGACGTCCAGTTCCATCTCAGTGTTTATAGTTCCAACTCAGTGACGTCCAGTTCCATCTCAGTGTTTATAGTTCCAACTCAGTGACGTCCAGTTCCATCTCAGTGTTTATAGTTCCAACTCAGTGACGTCCAGTTCCATCTCAGTGTTTATAGTTCCAACTCAGTGACGTCCAGTTCCATCTCAGTGTTTATAGTTCCAACTCAGTGACGTCCAGTTCCATCTCAGTGTTTATAGTTCCAACTCAGTGACGTCCAGTTCCATCTCAGTGTTTATAGTTCCAACTCAGTGACGTCCAGTTCCATCTCAGTGTTTATAGTTTCAACTCAGTGACGTCCAGTTCCATCTCAGTGTTTATAGTTCCAACTCAGTGACGTCCAGTTCCATCTCAGTGTTTATAGTTTCAACTCAGTGACGTCCAGTTCCATCTCAGTGTTTATAGTTTCAACTCAGTGACGTCCAGTTCCATCTCAGTGTTTATAGTTTCAACTCAGTGACGTCCAGTTCCATCTCAGTGTTTATAGTTTCAACTCAGTGACGTCCAGTTCCATCTCAGTGTTTATAGTTCCAACTCAGTGACGTCCAGTTCCATCTCAGTGTTTATAGTTTCAACTCAGTGACGTCCAGTTCCATCTCAGTGTTTATAGTTTCAACTCAGTGACGTCCAGTTCCATCTCAGTGTTTATAGTTTCAACTCAGTGACGTCCAGTTCCATCTCAGTGTTTATAGTTCCAACTCAGTGACGTCCAGTTCCATCTCAGTGTTTATAGTTTCAACTCAGTGACGTCCAGTTCCATCTCAGTGTTTATAGTTCCAACTCAGTGACGTCCAGTTCCATCTCAGTGTTTATAGTTCCAACTCAGTGACGTCCAGTTCCATCTCAGTGTTTATAGTTCCAACTCAGTGACGTCCAGTTCCATCTCAGTGTTTATAGTTCCAACTCAGTGACGTCCAGTTCCATCTCAGTGTTTATAGTTCCAACTCAGTGACGTCCAGTTCCATCTCAGTGTTTATAGTTTCAACTCAGTGACGTCCAGTTCCATCTCAGTGTTTATAGTTTCAACTCAGTGACGTCCAGTTCCATCTCAGTGTTTATAGTTTCAACTCAGTGACGTCCAGTTCCATCTCAGTGTTTATAGTTTCAACTCAGTGACGTCCAGTTCCATCTCAGTGTTTATAGTTTCAACTCAGTGACGTCCAGTTCCATCTCAGTGTTTATAGTTCCAACTCAGTGACGTCCAGTTCCATCTCAGTGTTTATAGTTCCAACTCAGTGACGTCCAGTTCCATCTCAGTGTTTATAGTTCCAACTCAGTGACGTCCAGTTCCATCTCAGTGTTTATAGTTCCAACTCAGTGACGTCCAGTTCCATCTCAGTGTTTATAGTTCCAACTCAGTGACGTCCAGTTCCATCTCAGTGTTTATAGTTCCAACTCAGTGACGTCCAGTTCCATCTCAGTGTTTATAGTTCCAACTCAGTGACGTCCAGTTCCATCTCAGTGTTTATAGTTCCAACTCAGTGACGTCCAGTTCCATCTCAGTGTTTATAGTTCCAACTCAGTGACGTCCAGTTCCATCTCAGTGTTTATAGTTCCAACTCAGTGACGTCCAGTTCCATCTCAGTGTTTATAGTTCCAACTCAGTGACGTCCAGTTCCATCTCAGTGTTTATAGTTCCAACTCAGTGACGTCCAGTTCCATCTCAGTGTTTATAGTTTCAACTCAGTGACGTCCAGTTCCATCTCAGTGTTTATAGTTCCAACTCAGTGACGTCCAGTTCCATCTCAGTGTTTATAGTTCCAACTCAGTGACGTCCAGTTCCATCTCAGTGTTTATAGTTCCAACTCAGTGACGTCCAGTTCCATCTCAGTGTTTATAGTTCCAACTCAGTGACGTCCAGTTCCATCTCAGTGTTTATAGTTTCAACTCAGTGACGTCCAGTTCCATCTCAGTGTTTATAGTTCCAACTCAGTGACGTCCAGTTCCATCTCAGTGTTTATAGTTCCAACTCAGTGACGTCCAGTTCCATCTCAGTGTTTATAGTTCCAACTCAGTGACGTCCAGTTCCATCTCAGTGTTTATAGTTCCAACTCAGTGACGTCCAGTTCCATCTCAGTGTTTATAGTTCCAACTCAGTGACGTCCAGTTCCATCTCAGTGTTTATAGTTTCAACTCAGTGACGTCCAGTTCCATCTCAGTGTTTATAGTTCCAACTCAGTGACGTCCAGTTCCATCTCAGTGTTTATAGTTCCAACTCAGTGACGTCCAGTTCCATCTCAGTGTTTATAGTTCCAACTCAGTGACGTCCAGTTCCATCTCAGTGTTTATAGTTTCAACTCAGTGACGTCCAGTTCCATCTCAGTGTTTATAGTTTCAACTCAGTGACGTCCAGTTCCATCTCAGTGTTTATAGTTTCAACTCAGTGACGTCCAGTTCCATCTCAGTGTTTATAGTTTCAACTCAGTGACGTCCAGTTCCATCTCAGTGTTTATAGTTTCAACTCAGTGACGTCCAGTTCCATCTCAGTGTTTATAGTTCCAACTCAGTGACGTCCAGTTCCATCTCAGTGTTTATAGTTCCAACTCAGTGACGTCCAGTTCCATCTCAGTGTTTATAGTTCCAACTCAGTGACGTCCAGTTCCATCTCAGTGTTTATAGTTCCAACTCAGTGACGTCCAGTTCCATCTCAGTGTTTATAGTTCCAACTCAGTGACGTCCAGTTCCATCTCAGTGTTTATAGTTCCAACTCAGTGACGTCCAGTTCCATCTCAGTGTTTATAGTTCCAACTCAGTGACGTCCAGTTCCATCTCAGTGTTTATAGTTTCAACTCAGTGACGTCCAGTTCCATCTCAGTGTTTATAGTTCCAACTCAGTGACGTCCAGTTCCATCTCAGTGTTTATAGTTCCAACTCAGTGACGTCCAGTTCCATCTCAGTGTTTATAGTTCCAACTCAGTGACGTCCAGTTCCATCTCAGTGTTTATAGTTTTAACTCAGTGACGTCCAGTTCCATCTCAGTGTTTATAGTTCCAACTCAGTGACGTCCAGTTCCATCTCAGTGTTTATAGTTTCAACTCAGTGACGTCCAGTTCCATCTCAGTGTTTATAGTTCCAACTCAGTGACGTCCAGTTCCATCTCAGTGTTTATAGTTCCAACTCAGTGACGTCCAGTTCCATCTCAGTGTTTATAGTTCCAACTCAGTGACGTCCAGTTCCATCTCAGTGTTTATAGTTCCAACTCAGTGACGTCCAGTTCCATCTCAGTGTTTATAGTTCCAACTCAGTGACGTCCAGTTCCATCTCAGTGTTTATAGTTTCTCAACTCAGTGACGTCCAGTTCCATCTCAGTGTTTATAGTTCCAACTCAGTGACGTCCAGTTCCATCTCAGTGTTTATAGTTCCAACTCAGTGACGTCCAGTTCCATCTCAGTGTTTATAGTTCCAACTCAGTGACGTCCAGTTCCATCTCAGTGTTTATAGTTCCAACTCAGTGACGTCCAGTTCCATCTCAGTGTTTATAGTTTCAACTCAGTGACGTCCAGTTCCATCTCAGTGTTTATAGTTCCAACTCAGTGACGTCCAGTTCCATCTCAGTGTTTATAGTTTCAACTCAGTGACGTCCAGTTCCATCTCAGTGTTTATAGTTCCAACTCAGTGACGTCCAGTTCCATCTCAGTGTTTATAGTTTCAACTCAGTGACGTCCAGTTCCATCTCAGTGTTTATAGTTCCAACTCAGTGACGTCCAGTTCCATCTCAGTGTTTATAGTTTCAACTCAGTGACGTCCAGTTCCATCTCAGTGTTTATAGTTTCAACTCAGTGACGTCCAGTTCCATCTCAGTGTTTATAGTTTCAACTCAGTGACGTCCAGTTCCATCTCAGTGTTTATAGTTTCAACTCAGTGACGTCCAGTTCCATCTCAGTGTTTATAGTTTCAACTCAGTGACGTCCAGTTCCATCTCAGTGTTTATAGTTCCAACTCAGTGACGTCCAGTTCCATCTCAGTGTTTATAGTTCCAACTCAGTGACGTCCAGTTCCATCTCAGTGTTTATAGTTCCAACTCAGTGACGTCCAGTTCCATCTCAGTGTTTATAGTTCCAACTCAGTGACGTCCAGTTCCATCTCAGTGTTTATAGTTCCAACTCAGTGACGTCCAGTTCCATCTCAGTGTTTATAGTTCCAACTCAGTGACGTCCAGTTCCATCTCAGTGTTTATAGTTCCAACTCAGTGACGTCCAGTTCCATCTCAGTGTTTATAGTTCCAACTCAGTGACGTCCAGTTCCATCTCAGTGTTTATAGTTTCAACTCAGTGACGTCCAGTTCCATCTCAGTGTTTATAGTTTCAACTCAGTGACGTCCAGTTCCATCTCAGTGTTTATAGTTTCAACTCAGTGACGTCCAGTTCCATCTCAGTGTTTATAGTTTCAACTCAGTGACGTCCAGTTCCATCTCAGTGTTTATAGTTTCAACTCAGTGACGTCCAGTTCCATCTCAGTGTTTATAGTTCCAACTCAGTGACGTCCAGTTCCATCTCAGTGTTTATAGTTCCAACTCAGTGACGTCCAGTTCCATCTCAGTGTTTATAGTTCCAACTCAGTGACGTCCAGTTCCATCTCAGTGTTTATAGTTCCAACTCAGTGACGTCCAGTTCCATCTCAGTGTTTATAGTTCCAACTCAGTGACGTCCAGTTCCATCTCAGTGTTTATAGTTCCAACTCAGTGACGTCCAGTTCCATCTCAGTGTTTATAGTTCCAACTCAGTGACGTCCAGTTCCATCTCAGTGTTTATAGTTCCAACTCAGTGACGTCCAGTTCCATCTCAGTGTTTATAGTTCCAACTCAGTGACGTCCAGTCCATCTCAGTGTTTATATTCAACTCAGTGACGTCCAGTTCCATCTCAGTGTTTATAGTTCAACTCAGTGACGTCCAGTTCCATCTCAGTGTTTATAGTTTCCAACTCAGTGACGTCCAGTTCCATCTCAGTGTTTATAGTTTCAACTCAGTGACGTCCAGTTCCATCTCAGTGTTTATAGTTCCAACTCAGTGACGTCCAGTTCCATCTCAGTGTTTATAGTTTCAACTCAGTGACGTTCCATCTCAGTGTTTATAGTTCCAACTCAGTGACGTCCAGTTCCATCTCAGTGTTTATAGTTCCAACTCAGTGACGTCCAGTTCCATCTCAGTGTTTATAGTTCCAACTCAGTGACGTCCAGTTCCATCTCAGTGTTTATAGTTTCCAACTCAGTGACGTCCAGTTCCATCTCAGTGTTTATAGTTCCAACTCAGTGACGTCCAGTTCCATCTCAGTGTTTATAGTTCCAACTCAGTGACGTCCAGTTCCATCTCAGTGTTTATAGTTCCAACTCAGTGACGTCCAGTTCCATCTCAGTGTTTATAGTTCCAACTCAGTGACGTCCAGTTCCATCTCAGTGTTTATAGTTCCAACTCAGTGACGTCCAGTTCCATCTCAGTGTTTATAGTTTCAACTCAGTGACGTCCAGTTCCATCTCAGTGTTTATAGTTTCAACTCAGTGACGTCCAGTTCCATCTCAGTGTTTATAGTTTCAACTCAGTGACGTCCAGTTCCATCTCAGTGTTTATAGTTTCAACTCAGTGACGTCCAGTTCCATCTCAGTGTTTATAGTTTCAACTCAGTGACGTCCAGTTCCATCTCAGTGTTTATAGTTTCAACTCAGTGACGTCCAGTTCCATCTCAGTGTTTATAGTTCCAACTCAGTGACGTCCAGTTCCATCTCAGTGTTTATAGTTCCAACTCAGTGACGTCCAGTTCCATCTCAGTGTTTATAGTTCCAACTCAGTGACGTCCAGTTCCATCTCAGTGTTTATAGTTCCAACTCAGTGACGTCCAGTTCCATCTCAGTGTTTATAGTTCCAACTCAGTGACGTCCAGTTCCATCTCAGTGTTTATAGTTCCAACTCAGTGACGTCCAGTTCCATCTCAGTGTTTATAGTTCCAACTCAGTGACGTCCAGTTCCATCTCAGTGTTTATAGTTCCAACTCAGTGACGTCCAGTTCCATCTCAGTGTTTATAGTTCCAACTCAGTGACGTCCAGTTCCATCTCAGTGTTTATAGTTCCAACTCAGTGACGTCCAGTTCCATCTCAGTGTTTATAGTTCCAACTCAGTGACGTCCAGTTCCATCTCAGTGTTTATAGTTCCAACTCAGTGACGTCCAGTTCCATCTCAGTGTTTATAGTTTCAACTCAGTGACGTCCAGTTCCATCTCAGTGTTTATAGTTCCAACTCAGTGACGTCCAGTTCCATCTCAGTGTTTATAGTTCCAACTCAGTGACGTCCAGTTCCATCTCAGTGTTTATAGTTTCAACTCAGTGACGTCCAGTTCCATCTCAGTGTTTATAGTTCCAACTCAGTGACGTCCAGTTCCATCTCAGTGTTTATAGTTCCAACTCAGTGACGTCCAGTTCCATCTCAGTGTTTATAGTTCCAACTCAGTGACGTCCAGTTCCATCTCAGTGTTTATAGTTCCAACTCAGTGACGTCCAGTTCCATCTCAGTGTTTATAGTTCCAACTCAGTGACGTCCAGTTCCATCTCAGTGTTTATAGTTCCAACTCAGTGACGTCCAGTTCCATCTCAGTGTTTATAGTTTCAACTCAGTGACGTCCAGTTCCATCTCAGTGTTTATAGTTCCAACTCAGTGACGTCCAGTTCCATCTCAGTGTTTATAGTTTTAACTCAGTGACGTCCAGTTCCATCTCAGTGTTTATAGTTCCAACTCAGTGACGTCCAGTTCCATCTCAGTGTTTATAGTTTCAACTCAGTGACGTCCAGTTCCATCTCAGTGTTTATAGTTCCAACTCAGTGACGTCCAGTTCCATCTCAGTGTTTATAGTTCCAACTCAGTGACGTCCAGTTCCATCTCAGTGTTTATAGTTTCAACTCAGTGACGTCCAGTTCCATCTCAGTGTTTATAGTTTCAACTCAGTGACGTCCAGTTCCATCTCAGTGTTTATAGTTTCAACTCAGTGACGTCCAGTTCCATCTCAGTGTTTATAGTTTCAACTCAGTGACGTCCAGTTCCATCTCAGTGTTTATAGTTCCAACTCAGTGACGTCCAGTTCCATCTCAGTGTTTATAGTTCCAACTCAGTGATGTCCAGTTCCATCTCAGTGTTTCCAATCAGTGACGTCCAGTTCCATCTCAGTGTTTATAGTTCCAACTCAGTGACGTCCAGTGACGTCCAGTTCCATCTCAGTGTTTATAGTTCCAACTCAGTGACGTCCAGTTCCATCTCAGTGTTTATAGTTCCAACTCAGTGACGTCCAGTTCCATCTCAGTGTTTATAGTTCCAACTCAGTGACGTCCAGTTCCATCTCAGTGTTTATAGTTTCCAACTCAGTGACGTCCAGTTCCATCTCAGTGTTTATAGTTTCCAACTCAGTGACGTCCAGTTCCATCTCAGTGTTTATAGTTTCAACTCAGTGACGTCCAGTTCCATCTCAGTGTTTATAGTTCCAACTCAGTGACGTCCAGTTCCATCTCAGTGTTTATAGTTCCAACTCAGTGACGTCCAGTTCCATCTCAGTGTTTATAGTTCCAACTCAGTGACGTCCAGTTCCATCTCAGTGTTTATAGTTTCAACTCAGTGACGTCCAGTTCCATCTCAGTGTTTATAGTTTCAACTCAGTGACGTCCAGTTCCATCTCAGTGTTTATAGTTTCAACTCAGTGACGTCCAGTTCCATCTCAGTGTTTATAGTTTCAACTCAGTGACGTCCAGTTCCATCTCAGTGTTTATAGTTTCAACTCAGTGACGTCCAGTTCCATCTCAGTGTTTATAGTTTTCAACTCAGTGACGTCCAGTTCCATCTCAGTGTTTATAGTTTCAACTCAGTGACGTCCAGTTCCATCTCAGTGTTTATAGTTCCAACTCAGTGACGTCCAGTTCCATCTCAGTGTTTATAGTTCCAACTCAGTGACGTCCAGTTCCATCTCAGTGTTTATAGTTCCAACTCAGTGACGTCCAGTTCCATCTCAGTGTTTATAGTTCCAACTCAGTGACGTCCAGTTCCATCTCAGTGTTTATAGTTCCAACTCAGTGACGTCCAGTTCCATCTCAGTGTTTATAGTTCCAACTCAGTGACGTCCAGTTCCATCTCAGTGTTTATAGTTTCCAACTCAGTGACGTCCAGTTCCATCTCAGTGTTTATAGTTCCAACTCAGTGACGTCCAGTTCCATCTCAGTGTTTATAGTTTTCAACTCAGTGACGTCCAGTTCCATCTCAGTGTTTATAGTTCCAACTCAGTGACGTCCAGTTCCATCTCAGTGTTTATAGTTTCAACTCAGTGACGTCCAGTTCCATCTCAGTGTTTATAGTTCCAACTCAGTGACGTCCAGTTCCATCTCAGTGTTTATAGTTCCAACTCAGTGACGTCCAGTTCCATCTCAGTGTTTATAGTTCCAACTCAGTGACGTCCAGTTCCATCTCAGTGTTTATAGTTCCAACTCAGTGACGTCCAGTTCCATCTCAGTGTTTATAGTTCCAACTCAGTGACGTCCAGTTCCATCTCAGTGTTTATAGTTCCAACTCAGTGACGTCCAGTTCCATCTCAGTGTTTATAGTTCCAACTCAGTGACGTCCAGTTCCATCTCAGTGTTTATAGTTCCAACTCAGTGACGTCCAGTTCCATCTCAGTGTTTATAGTTCCAACTCAGTGACGTCCAGTTCCATCTCAGTGTTTATAGTTTCAACTCAGTGACGTCCAGTTCCATCTCAGTGTTTATAGTTCCAACTCAGTGACGTCCAGTTCCATCTCAGTGTTTATAGTTTCAACTCAGTGACGTCCAGTTCCATCTCAGTGTTTATAGTTCCAACTCAGTGACGTCCAGTTCCATCTCAGTGTTTATAGTTTCAACTCAGTGACGTCCAGTTCCATCTCAGTGTTTATAGTTCCAACTCAGTGACGTCCAGTTCCATCTCAGTGTTTATAGTTCCAACTCAGTGACGTCCAGTTCCATCTCAGTGTTTATAGTTTCAACTCAGTGACGTCCAGTTCCATCTCAGTGTTTATAGTTCCAACTCAGTGACGTCCAGTTCCATCTCAGTGTTTATAGTTCCAACTCAGTGACGTCCAGTTCCATCTCAGTGTTTATAGTTTCAACTCAGTGACGTCCAGTTCCATCTCAGTGTTTATAGTTTCAACTCAGTGACGTCCAGTTCCATCTCAGTGTTTATAGTTCCAACTCAGTGACGTCCAGTTCCATCTCAGTGTTTATAGTTCCAACTCAGTGATGTCCAGTTCCATCTCAGTGTTTATAGTTCCAACTCAGTGACGTCCAGTTCCATCTCAGTGTTTATAGTTCCAACTCAGTGACGTCCAGTTCCATCTCAGTGTTTATAGTTTCCAACTCAGTGACGTCCAGTTCCATCTCAGTGTTTATAGTTCCAACTCAGTGACGTCCAGTTCCATCTCAGTGTTTATAGTTCCAACTCAGTGACGTCCAGTTCCATCTCAGTGTTTATAGTTCCATCTCAGTGTTTATTTCCAACTCAGTGACGTCCAGTTCCATCTCAGTGTTTATAGTTTCCAACTCAGTGACGTCCAGTTCCATCTCAGTGTTTATAGTTCCAACTCAGTGACGTCCAGTTCCATCTCAGTGTTTATAGTTCCAACTCAGTGACGTCCAGTTCCATCTCAGTGTTTATAGTTCCAACTCAGTGACGTCCAGTTCCATCTCAGTGTTTATAGTTTCAACTCAGTGACGTCCAGTTCCATCTC
This sequence comes from Tachypleus tridentatus, assembly GCF_004210375.1. Classification (NCBI taxonomy): domain Eukaryota; kingdom Metazoa; phylum Arthropoda; class Merostomata; order Xiphosura; family Limulidae; genus Tachypleus; species Tachypleus tridentatus. The sequence goes on along the minus strand of NC_134829.1, from coordinate 5,894,514 downwards.
AGTGTTTATAGTTTCAACTCAGTGACGTCCAGTTCCATCTCAGTGTTTATAATCTCATCTCAGTGACGTCCAGTTCCATCTCAGTGTTTATAGTTTCAACTCAGTGACGTCCAGATCCATCTCAGTGTTTATAGTTTCAACTCAGTGACGTCCAGTTCCATCTTAGTGTTTATAGTCTCAACTCAGTGACGTCCAGTTCCATCTCAGTGTTTATAGTTTCAACTCAGTGACGTATAGTTCCATCTCAGTCTTTATAGTTCCAACTCAGTTATGTCCAGTTCCATCTCAGTGTTTATAGTTCCAACTCAGTGACGTCCAGTTCCATCTCAGTGTTTATAGTTCCAACTCAGTGACGTCCAGTTCCATCTCAGTGTTTATAGTTCCAACTCAGTGACGTCCAGTTCCATCTCAGTGTTTATAGTTCCAACTCAGTGACGTCCAGTTCCATCTCAGTGTTTATAGTTCCAACTCAGTGACGTCCAGTTCCATCTCAGTGTTTATAGTTTTAACTCAGTGACGTCCAGTTCCATCTCAGTGTTTATAGTTCCAACTCAGTGACGTCCAGTTCCATCTCAGTGTTTATAGTTTCAACTCAGTGACGTCCAGTTCCATCTCAGTGTTTATAGTTCCAACTCAGTGACGTCCAGTTCCATCTCAGTGTTTATAGTTTTAACTCAGTGACGTCCAGTTCCATCTCAGTGTTTATAGTTCCAACTCAGTGACGTCCAGTTCCATCTCAGTGTTTATAGTTTCAACTCAGTGACGTCCAGTTCCATCTCAGTGTTTATAGTTCCAACTCAGTGACGTCCAGTTCCATCTCAGTGTTTATAGTTCCAACTCAGTGACGTCCAGTTCCATCTCAGTGTTTATAGTTCCAACTCAGTGACGTCCAGTTCCATCTCAGTGTTTATAGTTTTAACTCAGTGACGTCCAGTTCCATCTCAGTGTTTATAGTTCCAACTCAGTGACGTCCAGTTCCATCTCAGTGTTTATAGTTCCAACTCAGTGACGTCCAGTTCCATCTCAGTGTTTATAGTTCCAACTCAGTGACGTCCAGTTCCATCTCAGTGTTTATAGTTCCAACTCAGTGACGTCCAGTTCCATCTCAGTGTTTATAGTTCCAACTCAGTGACGTCCAGTTCCATCTCAGTGTTTATAGTTCCAACTCAGTGACGTCCAGTTCCATCTCAGTGTTTATAGTTTCAACTCAGTGACGTCCAGTTCCATCTCAGTGTTTATAGTTCCAACTCAGTGACGTCCAGTTCCATCTCAGTGTTTATAGTTTTAACTCAGTGACGTCCAGTTCCATCTCAGTGTTTATAGTTCCAACTCAGTGACGTCCAGTTCCATCTCAGTGTTTATAGTTTCAACTCAGTGACGTCCAGTTCCATCTCAGTGTTTATAGTTCCAACTCAGTGACGTCCAGTTCCATCTCAGTGTTTATAGTTCCAACTCAGTGACGTCCAGTTCCATCTCAGTGTTTATAGTTTCAACTCAGTGACGTCCAGTTCCATCTCAGTGTTTATAGTTTCAACTCAGTGACGTCCAGTTCCATCTCAGTGTTTATAGTTTCAACTCAGTGACGTCCAGTTCCATCTCAGTGTTTATAGTTTCAACTCAGTGACGTCCAGTTCCATCTCAGTGTTTATAGTTCCAACTCAGTGACGTCCAGTTCCATCTCAGTGTTTATAGTTCCAACTCAGTGACGTCCAGTTCCATCTCAGTGTTTATAGTTTCAACTCAGTGACGTCTAGTTCCATCTCAGTGTTTATAGTTCCAACTCAGTGACGTCCAGTTCCATCTCAGTGTTTATAGTTCCATCTCAGTGTTTATAGTTCCATCTCAGTGACGTCCAGTTCCATCTCAGTGTTTATAGTTCCAACTCAGTGACGTCCAGTTCCATCTCAGTGTTTATAGTTTCAACTCAGTGACGTCCAGTTCCATCTCAGTGTTTATAGTTTCAACTCAGTGACGTCCAGTTCCATCTCAGTGTTTATAGTTTCAACTCAGTGACGTCCAGTTCCATCTCAGTGTTTATAGTTTCAACTCAGTGACGTCCAGTTCCATCTCAGTGTTTATAGTTTCAACTCAGTGACGTCCAGTTCCATCTCAGTGTTTATAGTTCCAACTCAGTGACGTCCAGTTCCATCTCAGTGTTTATGTTTATAGTTCCATCTCAGTGTTTATAGTTCCAACTCAGTGACGTCCAGTTCCATCTCAGTGTTTATAGTTCCAACTCAGTGACGTCCAGTTCCATCTCAGTGTTTATAGTTTCAACTCAGTGACGTCCAGTTCCATCTCAGTGTTTATAGTTCCAACTCAGTGACGTCCAGTTCCATCTCAGTGTTTATAGTTCCAACTCAGTGACGTCCAGTTCCATCTCAGTGTTTATAGTTCCAACTCAGTGACGTCCAGTTCCATCTCAGTGTTTATAGTTTCAACTCAGTGACGTCCAGTTCCATCTCAGTGTTTATAGTTCCAACTCAGTGACGTCCAGTTCCATCTCAGTGTTTATAGTTCCAACTCAGTGACGTCCAGTTCCATCTCAGTGTTTATAGTTCCAACTCAGTGACGTCCAGTTCCATCTCAGTGTTTATAGTTTCAACTCAGTGACGTCCAGTTCCATCTCAGTGTTTATAGTTTCAACTCAGTGACGTCCAGTTCCATCTCAGTGTTTATAGTTTCAACTCAGTGACGTCCAGTTCCATCTCAGTGTTTATAGTTTCAACTCAGTGACGTCCAGTTCCATCTCAGTGTTTATAGTTTCAACTCAGTGACGTCCAGTTCCATCTCAGTGTTTATAGTTTCAACTCAGTGACGTCCAGTTCCATCTCAGTGTTTATAGTTCCAACTCAGTGACGTCCAGTTCCATCTCAGTGTTTATAGTTCCAACTCAGTGACGTCCAGTTCCATCTCAGTGTTTATAGTTCCAACTCAGTGACGTCCAGTTCCATCTCAGTGTTTATAGTTCCAACTCAGTGACGTCCAGTTCCATCTCAGTGTTTATAGTTCCAACTCAGTGATGTCCAGTTCCGTCTCAGTGTTTATAGTTCCAACTCAGTGACGTCCAGTTCCATCTCAGTGTTTATAGTTCCAACTCAGTGACGTCCAGTTCCATCTCAGTGTTTATAGTTTCAACTCAGTGACGTCCAGTTCCATCTCAGTGTTTATAGTTTCAACTCAGTGACGTCCAGTTCCATCTCAGTGTTTATAGTCTCAACTCAGTGACGTCCAGTTCCATCTCAGTGTTTATAGTTTCAACTCAGTGACGTCTAGTTCCATCTCAGTGTTTATGGTTTCAACTCAGTGACGTCCAGTTCCATCTCAGTGTTTATAGTTCCAACTCAGTGTTTATAGTTCCAACTCAGTGACGTCCAGTTCCATCTCAGTTTCCATCTCAGTGACGTATAGTTCCATCTCAGTGTTTATAGTTTTAACTCAGTGACGTCCAGTTCCATCTCAGTGTTTATAGTTCCAACTCAGTGACGTCCAGTTCCATCTCAGTGTTTATAGTTTCAACTCAGTGACGTCCAGTTCCATCTCAGTGTTTATAGTTCCAACTCAGTGACGTCCAGTTCCATCTCAGTGTTTATAGTTTCAACTCAGTGACGTCCAGTTCCATCTCAGTGTTTATAGTTTCAACTCAGTGACGTCCAGTTCCATCTCAGTGTTTATAGTTCCAACTCAGTGACGTCCAGTTCCATCTCAGTGTTTATAGTTCCATCTCAGTGTTTATAGTTTTAACTCAGTGACGTCCAGTTCCATCTCAGTGTTTATAGTTCCAACTCAGTGACGTCCAGTTCCATCTCAGTGTTTATAGTTTCAACTCAGTGACGTCCAGTTCCATCTCAGTGTTTATAGTTTCAACTCAGTGACGTCCAGTTCCATCTCAGTGTTTATAGTCTCAACTCAGTGACGTCCAGTTCCATCTCAGTGTTTATAGTTTCAACTCAGTGACGTCCAGTTCCATCTCAGTGTTTATAGTTTCCAACTCAGTGACGTCCAGTTCCATCTCAGTGTTTATAGTTTCAACTCAGTGACGTCCAGTTCCATCTCAGTGTTTATAGTTCCAACTCAGTGACGTCCAGTTCCATCTCAGTGTTTATAGTTCCAACTCAGTGACGTCCAGTTCCATCTCAGTGTTTATAGTTTCAACTCAGTGACGTCCAGTTCCATCTCAGTGTTTATAGTTCCAACTCAGTGACGTCCAGTTCCATCTCAGTGTTTATAGTTTCAACTCAGTGACGTCCAGTTCCATCTCAGTGTTTATAGTTCCAACTCAGTGACGTCCAGTTCCATCTCAGTGTTTATAGTTTTAACTCAGTGACGTCCAGTTCCATCTCAGTGTTTATAGTTTCAACTCAGTGACGTCCAGTTCCATCTCAGTGTTTATAGTTCCAACTCAGTGACGTCCAGTTCCATCTCAGTGTTTATAGTTCCATCTCAGTGTTTATAGTTCCAACTCAGTGACGTCCAGTTCCATCTCAGTGTTTATAGTTCCAACTCAGTGACGTCCAGTTCCATCTCAGTGTTTATAGTTTCAACTCAGTGACGTCCAGTTCCATCTCAGTGTTTATAGTTTCAACTCAGTGACGTCCAGTTCCATCTCAGTGTTTATAGTTTCAACTCAGTGACGTCCAGTTCCATCTCAGTGTTTATAGTTTCAACTCAGTGACGTCCAGTTCCATCTCAGTGTTTATAGTTCCAACTCAGTGACGTCCAGTTCCATCTCAGTGTTTATAGTTCCAACTCAGTGACGTCCAGTTCCATCTCAGTGTTTATAGTTCCAACTCAGTGACGTCCAGTTCCATCTCAGTGTTTATAGTTCCAACTCAGTGACGTCCAGTTCCATCTCAGTGTTTATAGTTCCAACTCAGTGACGTCCAGTTCCATCTCAGTGTTTATAGTTCCAACTCAGTGACGTCCAGTTCCATCTCAGTGTTTATAGTTCCAACTCAGTGACGTCCAGTTCCATCTCAGTGTTTATAGTTTCAACTCAGTGACGTCCAGTTCCATCTCAGTGTTTATAGTTCCAACTCAGTGACGTCCAGTTCCATCTCAGTGTTTATAGTTTCAACTCAGTGACGTCCAGTTCCATCTCAGTGTTTATAGTTTCAACTCAGTGACGTCCAGTTCCATCTCAGTGTTTATAGTTCCAACTCAGTGACGTCCAGTTCCATCTCAGTGTTTATAGTTCCAACTCAGTGACGTCCAGTTCCATCTCAGTGTTTATAGTTTCCAACTCAGTGACGTCCAGTTCCATCTCAGTGTTTATAGTTCCAACTCAGTGACGTCCAGTTCCATCTCAGTGTTTATAGTTCCATCTCAGTGTTTATAGTTTTAACTCAGTGACGTCCAGTTCCATCTCAGTGTTTATAGTTCCAACTCAGTGACGTCCAGTTCCATCTCAGTGTTTATAGTTTCAACTCAGTGACGTCCAGTTCCATCTCAGTGTTTATAGTTTCAACTCAGTGACGTCCAGTTCCATCTCAGTGTTTATAATCTCATCTCAGTGACGTCCAGTTCCATCTCAGTGTTTATAGTTTCAACTCAGTGACGTCCAGTTCCATCTCAGTGTTTATAGTTTCCAACTCAGTGACGTCCAGTTCCATCTCAGTGTTCATAGTTTCAACTCAGTGACGTCCAGTTCCATCTCAGTGTTTATAGTTCCAACTCAGTGACGTCCAGTTCCATCTCAGTGTTTATAGTTCCAACTCAGTGACGTCCAGTTCCATCTCAGTGTTTATAGTTTCAACTCAGTGACGTCCAGTTCCATCTCAGTGTTTATAGTTTCAACTCAGTGACGTCCAGTTCCATCTCAGTGTTTATAGTTTCAACTCAGTGACGTCCAGTTCCATCTCAGTGTTTATAGTTCCAACTCAGTGACGTCCAGTTCCATCTCAGTGTTTATAGTTTCCAACTCAGTGACGTCCAGTTCCATCTCAGTGTTTATAGTTTCAACTCAGTGACGTCTAGTTCCATCTCAGTGTTTATAGTTCCAACTCAGTGACGTCCAGTTCCATCTCAGTGTTTATAGTTCCATCTCAGTGTTTATAGTTCCATCTCAGTGACGTCCAGTTCCATCTCAGTGTTTATAGTTCCAACTCAGTGACGTCCAGTTCCATCTCAGTGTTTATAGTTTCAACTCAGTGACGTCCAGTTCCATCTCAGTGTTTATAGTTTCAACTCAGTGACGTCCAGTTCCATCTCAGTGTTTATAGTTTCAACTCAGTGACGTCCAGTTCCATCTCAGTGTTTATAGTTTCAACTCAGTGACGTCCAGTTCCATCTCAGTGTTTATAGTTCCAACTCAGTGACGTCCAGTTCCATCTCAGTGTTTATAGTTTCAACTCAGTGACGTCCAGTTCCATCTCAGTGTTTATAGTTCCAACTCAGTGACGTCCAGTTCCATCTCAGTGTTTATAGTTCCAACTCAGTGACGTCCAGTTCCATCTCAGTGTTTATAGTTCCAACTCAGTGACGTCCAGTTCCATCTCAGTGTTTATAGTTTTAACTCAGTGACGTCCAGTTCCATCTCAGTGTTTATAGTTCCAACTCAGTGACGTCCAGTTCCATCTCAGTGTTTATAGTTTCAACTCAGTGACGTCCAGTTCCATCTCAGTGTTTATAGTTCCAACTCAGTGACGTCCAGTTCCATCTCAGTGTTTATAGTTTTAACTCAGTGACGTCCAGTTCCATCTCAGTGTTTATAGTTTCAACTCAGTGACGTCTAGTTCCATCTCAGTGTTTATAGTTCCAACTCAGTGACGTCCAGTTCCATCTCAGTGTTTATAGTTCCATCTCAGTGACGTCCAGTTCCATCTCAGTGTTTATAGTTTTAACTCAGTGACGTCCAGTTCCATCTCAGTGTTTATAGTTCCAACTCAGTGACGTCCAGTTCCATCTCAGTGTTTATAGTTTCAACTCAGTGACGTCCAGTTCCATCTCAGTGTTTATAGTTTCAACTCAGTGACGTCCAGTTCCATCTCAGTGTTTATAGTCTCAACTCAGTGACGTCCAGTTCCATCTCAGTGTTTATAGTTTCAACTCAGTGACGTCCAGTTCCATCTCAGTGTTTATAGTTTCAACTCAGTGACGTCCAGTTCCATCTCAGTGTTTATAGTTTCAACTCAGTGACGTCCAGTTCCATCTCAGTGTTTATAGTTCCAACTCAGTGACGTCCAGTTCCATCTCAGTGTTTATAGTTCCAACTCAGTGACGTCCAGTTCCATCTCAGTGTTTATAGTTCCAACTCAGTGACGTCCAGTTCCATCTCAGTGTTTATAGTTCCAACTCAGTGACGTCCAGTTCCATCTCAGTGTTTATAGTTCCAACTCAGTGACGTCCAGTTCCATCTCAGTGTTTATAGTTCCAACTCAGTGACGTCCAGTTCCATCTCAGTGTTTATAGTTCCAACTCAGTGACGTCCAGTTCCATCTCAGTGTTTATAGTTCCAACTCAGTGACGTCCAGTTCCATCTCAGTGTTTATAGTTCCAACTCAGTGACGTCCAGTTCCATCTCAGTGTTTATAGTTCCAACTCAGTGACGTCCAGTTCCATCTCAGTGTTTATAGTTTCAACTCAGTGACGTCCAGTTCCATCTCAGTGTTTATAGTTTCAACTCAGTGACGTCCAGTTCCATCTCAGTGTTTATAGTTTCCAACTCAGTGACGTCCAGTTCCATCTCAGTGTTTATAGTTTCAACTCAGTGACGTCCAGTTCCATCTCAGTGTTTATAGTTTCAACTCAGTGACGTCCAGTTCCATCTCAGTGTTTATAGTTCCAACTCAGTGACGTCCAGTTCCATCTCAGTGTTTATAGTTCTCAACTCAGTGACGTCCAGTTCCATCTCAGTGTTTATAGTTTCAACTCAGTGACGTCCAGTTCCATCTCAGTGTTTATAGTTTCCAACTCAGTGACGTCCAGTTCCATCTCAGTGTTTATAGTTTCAACTCAGTGACGTCCAGTTCCATCTCAGTGTTTATAGTTCCAACTCAGTGACGTCCAGTTCCATCTCTGTGTTTATAGTTCCATCTCAGTGTTTATAGTTTTAACTCAGTGACGTCCAGTTCCATCTCAGTGTTTATAGTTCCAACTCAGTGACGTCCAGTTCCATCTCAGTGTTTATAGTTTCAACTCAGTGACGTCCAGTTCCATCTCAGTGTTTATAGTTCCAACTCAGTGACGTCCAGTTCCATCTCAGTGTTTATAGTTCCAACTCAGTGACGTCCAGTTCCATCTCAGTGTTTATAGTTCCAACTCAGTGACGTCCAGTTCCATCTCAGTGTTTATAGTTTCAACTCAGTGACGTCCAGTTCCATCTCAGTGTTTATAGTTTCAACTCAGTGACGTCCAGTTCCATCTCAGTGTTTATAGTTTCAACTCAGTGACGTCCAGTTCCATCTCAGTGTTTATAGTTCCAACTCAGTGACGTCCAGTTCCATCTCAGTGTTTATAGTTCCAACTCAGTGACGTCCAGTTCCATCTCAGTGTTTATAGTTCCAACTCAGTGACGTCCAGTTCCATCTCAGTGTTTATAGTTCCAACTCAGTGACGTCCAGTTCCATCTCAGTGTTTATAGTTTCAACTCAGTGACGTCCAGTTCCATCTCAGTGTTTATAGTTTCAACTCAGTGACGTCCAGTTCCATCTCAGTGTTTATAGTTTCAACTCAGTGACGTCCAGTTCCATCTCAGTGTTTATAGTTTTAACTCAGTGACGTCCAGTTCCATCTCAGTGTTTATAGTTCCAACTCAGTGACGTCCAGTTCCATCTCAGTGTTTATAGTCTCAACTCAGTGACGTCCAGTTCCATCTCAGTGTTTATAGTTTCAACTCAGTGACGTCCAGTTCCATCTCAGTGTTTATAGTTTCAACTCAGTGACGTCCAGTTCCATCTCAGTGTTTATAGTTTCAACTCAGTGACGTCCAGTTCCATCTCAGTGTTTATAGTTCCAACTCAGTGACGTCCAGTTCCATCTCTGTGTTTATAGTTCTATCTCAGTGTTTATAGTTTTAACTCAGTGACGTCCAGTTCCATCTCAGTGTTTATAGTTCCAACTCAGTGACGTCCAGTTCCATCTCAGTGTTTATAGTTTCAACTCAGTGACGTCCAGTTCCATCTCAGTGTTTATAGTTCCAACTCAGTGACGTCCAGTTCCATCTCAGTGTTTATAGTTCCAACTCAGTGACGTCCAGTTCCATCTCAGTGTTTATAGTTCCAACTCAGTGACGTCCAGTTCCATCTCAGTGTTTATAGTTTCAACTCAGTGACGTCCAGTTCCATCTCAGTGTTTATAGTTTCAACTCAGTGACGTCCAGTTCCATCTCAGTGTTTATAGTTTCAACTCAGTGACGTCCAGTTCCATCTCAGTGTTTATAGTTTTAACTCAGTGACGTCCAGTTCCATCTCAGTGTTTATAGTTCCAACTCAGTGACGTCCAGTTCCATCTCAGTGTTTATAATCTCATCTCAGTGACGTCCAGTTCCATCTCAGTGTTTATAGTTTCAACTCAGTGACGTCCAGTTCCATCTCAGTGTTTATAGTTTCAACTCAGTGACGTCCAGTTCCATCTCAGTGTTTATAGTTTCAACTCAGTGACGTCCAGTTCCATCTCAGTGTTTATAGTTCCAACTCAGTGACGTCCAGTTCCATCTCTGTGTTTATAGTTCTATCTCAGTGTTTATAGTTTTAACTCAGTGACGTCCAGTTCCATCTCAGTGTTTATAGTTCCATCTCAGTGACGTCCAGTTCCATCTCAGTGTTTATAGTTTCAACTCAGTGACGTCCAGTTCCATCTCAGTGTTTATAGTTCCAACTCAGTGACGTCCAGTTCCATCTCAGTGTTTATAGTTTCAACTCAGTGACGTCCAGTTCCATCTCAGTGTTTATAGTTCCAACTCAGTGACGTCCAGTTCCATCTCAGTGTTTATAGTTCCATCTCAGTGTTTATAGTTTTAACTCAGTGACGTCCAGTTCCATCTCAGTGTTTATAGTTCCAACTCAGTGACGTCCAGTTCCATCTCAGTGTTTATAGTTTCAACTCAGTGACGTCCAGTTCCATCTCAGTGTTTATAGTTTCAACTCAGTGACGTCCAGTTCCATCTCAGTGTTTATAGTCTCAACTCAGTGACGTCCAGTTCCATCTCAGTGTTTATAGTTTCAACTCAGTGACGTCCAGTTCCATCTCAGTGTTTATAGTCTCATCTCAGTGACGTCCAGTTCCATCTCAGTGTTTATAGTTTCAACTCAGTGACGTCCAGTTCCATCTCAGTGTTTATAGTTTCAACTCAGTGACGTCCAGTTCCATCTCAGTGTTTATAGTTCCAACTCAGTGACGTCCAGTTCCATCTCAGTGTTTATAGTTCCAACTCAGTGACGTCCAGTTCCATCTCAGTGTTTATAGTTCCAACTCAGTGACGTCCAGTTCCATCTCAGTGTTTATAGTTCCAACTCAGTGACGTCCAGTTCCATCTCAGTGTTTATAGTTCCAACTCAGTGACGTCCAGTTCCATCTCAGTGTTTATAGTTCCAACTCAGTGACGTCCAGTTCCATCTCAGTGTTTATAGTTCCAACTCAGTGACGTCCAGTTCCATCTCAGTGTTTATAGTTCCAACTCAGTGACGTCCAGTTCCATCTCAGTGTTTATAGTTCCAACTCAGTGACGTCCAGTTCCATCTCAGTGTTTATAGTTCCAACTCAGTGACGTCCAGTTCCATCTCAGTGTTTATAGTTCCAACTCAGTGACGTCCAGTTCCATCTCAGTGTTTATAGTTTCAACTCAGTGACGTCCAGTTCCATCTCAGTGTTTATAGTTTCAACTCAGTGACGTCCAGTTCCATCTCAGTGTTTATAGTTTTAACTCAGTGACGTCCAGTTCCATCTCAGTGTTTATAGTTCCAACTCAGTGACGTCCAGTTCCATCTCAGTGTTTATAGTTCCAACTCAGTGACGTCCAGTTCCATCTCAGTGTTTATAGTTCCAACTCAGTGATGTCCAATTCCATCTCAGTGTTTATAGTTCCAACTCAGTGACGTCCAGTTCCATCTCAGTGTTTATAGTTCCAACTCAGTGATGTCCAGTTCCGTCTCAGTGTTTATAGTTCCAACTCAGTGACGTCCAGTTCCATCTCAGTGTTTATAGTTCCAACTCAGTGACGTCCAGTTCCATCTCAGTGTTTATAGTTCCAACTCAGTGACGTCCAGTTCCATCTCAGTGTTTATAGTTCCAACTCAGTGACGTCCAGTTCCATCTCAGTGTTTATAGTTCCAACTCAGTGACGTCCAGTTCCATCTCAGTGTTTATAGTTCCAACTCAGTGACGTCCAGTTCCATCTCAGTGTTTATAGTTCCAACTCAGTGACGTCCAGTTCCATCTCAGTGTTTATAGTTTCAACTCAGTGACGTCCAGTTCCATCTCAGTGTTTATAGTTCCAACTCAGTGACGTCCAGTTCCATCTCAGTGTTTATAGTTCCAACTCAGTGACGTCCAGTTCCATCTCAGTGTTTACAGTTCCAACTCAGTGACGTCCAGTTCCATCTCAGTGTTTATAGTTCCAACTCAGTGACGTCCAGTTCCATCTCAGTGTTTATAGTTTCAACTCAGTGACGTCCAGTTCCATCTCAGTGTTTATAGTTCCAACTCAGTGATGTCCAGTTCTGTCATGGCGACCTTACAGTTCACATTATTTTATCCTTGCTAATTACTTTATCAAAATCTCTTTTTCCTAACTCCGTCTTTTCTCTGTCTCCATCTCAAAAGCTCCAGGCAAAACACCGACGAATTAAGCTGAAGTGAATCTTAACCAAAAGCAGTTTGGCATCTTATCGTTCTAAGAAGTTTATTTAGATATTTACAATTAGTTCAGGTATTGACGCTTTTATGAAAGTATAATCTGCCTTAAGGTCAGAATGCATGATATATCGTAACTTACCTGCCCGTTAAAACTACTCTCCTAACGTTCTTTTGAATATTTCATTATGTTAATATTGTGTCTAAACGAAACCTGCTAGTGAACCACGATTCCTTTCCCTCTGTGTGTTAGGTGAACAAACCGCTTTGTTGGATTATGCATCGTAAGTAGGCATCAACAGGGAGATTTGGCCTTGGCTAGGCCTAGTTACGCTTCTATTGCTGTAATTGCTGTCGTCTGCCACAGTTATTAACTGAACTTATGTAAAACTGATTATTTTATGGCTGATAATTAACACATCCATCGTTTTAGATTTCTTTGCTTAAGCAGTAACATCTATAATACATGAAACATCTGAATTGTTCGTTCTTGTTTTCTGTTGGTTTGTTGGGTTTTTTAAAGACTATATTCTAACATTTATCTCGAAAATTTGTAAACCTGCGACGATTGCTGTTTGTGGTATACAGATGAAAATAATATTGAAAGTATAATTTAAGATGTATTTTAAATTAAGTATTTGAATGGAAATGAACACCAAAAAGTGTTTCCGAAAAGCTAGCTAAATTATTTGCGTTTTAGCAAATTTATTCACACTTGTCAAAATGGTGTGAGAAATCAATGAAAATATGCACACTTGTCAAAATGGTGTGAGAATTCAATAAAAATGTGCACACTTATTAAAATAGTATGAGAAATCAATAAAAATACGCACACTTGTCAAAATGATGTGAGAAATCAATAAAAATATGCACACTTATCAAAGTCGTGTGAGAAATCAATAAAAATACGCACACTTGTCAAAATGGTGTGAGAAATCAACTAGTTATATCTAATGTAGACAGGAACTAGTAATTCTCATATACCTAATGTATATAACTACAATGTGCTAAAATACATAAGTCCAAGAAATCTTTGATAAAACTGAAATAGAACCCTTATAACCCGAGCGCTTTCGAAAGGTAAACTTTTCTATCTTCAGGAACAATTCCCTTTCGAAAGCGCTCGGGTTATAAGGGTTCTATTTCAGTATACAACAACAAAATATTGCAATATACCTAATTACAACAACTAATTATTCTAATGTACCTAATATACAAAACCTATTCCCATATACCTAGTTTTATATATCTATTCCTGGATACCTAATTTATAGAGCAATGAACTTGCCAACTTACGTGACAATTTATTAAATTCTTAAGGTATAAGACTTGATGCTATTCCAAGTCATATCTAGTTTGGAAGAGTCAACACGAACATGATGACTGGGGGATAAGTGGTCCCCTTATCGGTGAGTGTGTCCCACCCTCTTGCGTCAGTGCAGTTTTTCAACTTTGCAGCACGGCTTTCAGGACTGTGTTTAGACAAATGATTATTTTATTAAGAGTTTCCTCATGCTTATCTAATGTGTCTGGAAAGAGAAAAAACCTAAAATATGTTTCTAAAACTATATGATGAACCTGAAAAACTCTGGCCTTTTCATTTTAACAGCTTCACGATGAAATAAACCAGCATCAACACGTGCACGATGGAGACAACAGTACTGCCCACCAGTACTGAACTATAAGTGAAATGACATAACTGAAAATTTGTCGGGGCCTTATTCAATTGATTTAGAACGTTTAGAGGACCACGTTCCTAATTACAGCACCCATTAGATAAGACGTCTCTTTATACCATCAGAGATCCTTCAGCCTATCACGTTTAGCTGCAGTATTGAGATGACTCTTCAGGGTGTTTCCTCACACCACAATGTCCTAAACGAAGACGAAATGTGTACTCTTCAGGGTATCTCCTCACACCAAAATGTTCTAAACGAAGACGAAATGTGTTTAATAAATTAGATATCAAACACATTTACACAATGCTATAATTTTGTTGTCGTTGTTGTTTTGAAAGGGAAATATAAATGAACAACAAATACTGTTTAACTTACCATGTATAATCAGACAGATGAAACCCTTAGACCCACTCGAGTTTTGTTAAACATATCGTCACTTATAAACGTGAGTACTGTATGTGTTAACACTTACGCACCATTCACTTTAGATGTTTATTGTTCGACTATTAATATATCGCAAACGGTAAACTAGAGGTTTAACACCTTACAGATAACATCGAAATAATTAGTGACATTTATTTAGGGCTTTTATGTTCGTCCAGGCTACCAGTTTATATTTAGCTCTAGCCCCAATTAAGAACTAGGCTCTAACACCAATTAAGAACTGGGCTTTAACATCAACTAAACACTAGGTTATAATATCAAATAAAACCTGGGCTTTAACACCAACCAAGAACTGATAGTTTTAACACCAAATAAGAACTTGCATTTAACACTAACTAAAATTTGGGTTCTAACACTGATTAAGAACTGGGCTCTAACACCAACTAAGTACTGGGCTCTAACACTAACTAAGAACTGGGCTCTAACGCTCCGGAACTGTTATAGCCTTGTTTTTCGTACGTTATAGCTGTAAGTTAATACAAAACAACAACCACTATCAGATATTACTCTACTAATCATAATTCCAGATACCTTACAAATATCATTACGTTATTCTATTATTATTATATACAGTAATCCAATAAGAAGTATTTATTTCGAATGTTGTTTTTGACGAAATGGTACACGACAACTAAATAACGACCTTCATTTCTCTTGGAAAAGAATGGATTGATAAACAAGGAAGATCAGTTGTACAATCTACTGCTGTGTCAAGTTATCTAAACGTTCAGTTGTACAATCTACTGCTATGTCGAGATATCTAATCGTTCAGTTGTACAATCTACTGCTATGTCAAGTTATCTAAACGTTCAGTTGTACAATCTACTGCTATGTCGAGTTATCTAATCGTTCAGTTGTACAATCTACTGCTATGTCGAGTTATCTAATCGTTCAGTTGAACAATCTACTGCTATGTCAAGTTATCTAATCGTTCAGTTGTACAATCTACTGCTATGTCAAGTTATCTAATCGTTCAGTTGTACAATCTACTGCTATGTCGAGTTATCTAATCGTTCAGTTGAACAATCTACTGCTATGTCAAGTTATCTAATCGTTCAGTTGTACAATCTACTGCTATGTCAAGTTATCTAATCGTTCAGTTGTACAATCTACTGCTATGTCGAGTTATCTAATCGTTCAGTTGTACAATCTACTGCTATGTCGAGTTATCTAATCGTTCAGTTGTACAATCTACTGCTATGTCAAGTTATCTAATCGTTCAGTTGTACAATCTACTGCTATGTCGAGTTATCTAATCGTTTAGTTGTACAATCTACTGCTATGTCGAGTTATCTAATCGTTCAGTTGTACAATCTACTGCTATGTCGAGTTATCTAATCTTAATGTTCTTATTCAAGATAGGAAACTTAACCCTATAATGGTGTTCGACCTCCACGTGTGATGAAGCAGCTGTGAATGAACTCCATTTGTAACTACAAATCAGATAGAGACGAAAATCATATGTTTTAAATAACAATATAAAATTATAGTCAAGCCAAGCAGGAGCTCAGTGGCGCATCTTTCTTCTGATAATTTCTCTTTCTGTGTAGAGTTATAAGAATACTGTAAGAGGGACTGTAAGAGAACAGACAAGACCATGAATACAGTACCTTTGGATTTTTAAGTAGCTAATAAATAATAAACAACACATACAAACGGAAACTTAATATTGTTGGTAAATAGAGTGGTATTTAGCCGAGTTAGAACATTAGTTAGAAATACTTTTAAAATGTACATAAGTTAGGCCCAACGTCCTATTGAAAACTCGTGATAGAACAAACCTTACTGTTTCTGATCAGCTGTTCAGTACTTGTGGAGGAACACAGGTTTCAAAATTTCACAGAAATTTGAATGTTGTTCGATATTCTCTAACTAATTATCAATTGCCACAAAAACTAAATTATCTTTTAGCAAACAAAGAGATTCTTTCATCAAACAGATTTGATTATTGTTGACGCCCTCTGCTGGGAGCTTAATGTAACTAAGATGTAATTTTCTTTCTTGTCGATTAAAAGCTCAGTACTAGTTATTAGCTTCATGAGTGTTTTAACATAAACAAAACATTCATATTAACCATCACACTAGTTTCATGTTGACTTTATAATAAACATACATCAGATTTTAAAATGCAAACATATTAACTTGAATGATATATCATTATTACATTTTATTAAATATCTATGTGAAATCTTATAGTACACCCATACTAGTTTCTATAACACATCTATATTAGTTTATGTAATACATCTGTATTATAATTTAAAACTCCCTTCTATGTTCATTTAAATAATCTATTCAAATTTCCAAAAACGTAACAACTCAGTAAGTATAATAACCTGGTATCTACCTTAACATTTCAATTAGTAAGATTATCTTGGTTTCCACCTTAACATCTCAGTTAGTAAGATAATCTTGGTATCTACCTTAACACCTCAGTTAGTAAGATTATCTTGGTATCTGTCATAACATCCCAGTTAGTAAGATAATCTTGGTATCCACCTTAACATCTCAGTTAGTAAGATAATCTTGGTTTCCACCTTAACATCTCAGTTAGTAAGATAATCTTGGTTTCCACCTTAACATCTCAATTGGTAAGATAATCTTGGTATCCACCTTAACATCTCAGTTAGTAAGATAATCTTGGTTTCCACCTTAACATCTCAGTTAGTAAGATAATCTTGGTATCCACCTTAACATCTCAGTTAGTAAGATAATCTTGGTTTCCACCTTAACATCTCAGTTAGTAAGATAATCTTGGTATCTACCTTAACATCTCAGTTAGTAAGATAATCTTGGTTTCCACCTTAACATCTCAGTTAGTAAGATAATCTTGGTTTCTATCTTTTTATCTTTTTTTAATTTTGAATGTCTGCGAATTATATAATTTTTATACCTTAAAGTTTTTCTTCAGTTTAATACACATGATTTTAATCTAAATTTATAGAATTGTTTTTATAAATACTATTTGCATTGAAAAACAATTACCTCAGTTTATTCATATGTATAATACAAGTTACCTCAGTTTATTCATATGTATAATACAAGTTACCTCAGTTTATTCATATGTATAATACAAATTACCTCAGTTTATTCATATGTATAATACAAGTTACCTCAGTTTATTCATATGTATAATACAAATTACATCAGTTTATTCATATGTATAATACAAGTTACCTCAGTTTATTCATATGTATAATACAAATTACATCAGTTTATTCATATGTATAATACAAATTACCATAGTTTATTCATATGTATAATACAATTACCTCGGTTTATTCATATGTATATTACAAGTTACCTCAGTTTATTCATATGTATATATATACATTTATAAAACATATTACTTCCGTTTTCGTTCATATGCGTTCCCCTATTTAAAGCAGTAAATCTTTAGATTAATGACGCAAAAATCAGGTGTTCGGTTCCCCTTGCTGGACACATAAAATAGCTATAAGAGAAACACACACACTTATGTAAGTGAATGTCATTTATTTACTCTAAACACTATCAGGAGACGTAATTTTAGAGTAACGTGTTTTCCTTTAACCTGAGCGTTATCAGCGGGAGTACTTTAAGGGTTATGCGTTTTATGTAATCCTAACAATATCAGAAGAAGTACGTTAGGGTTATGTGTTTTGTTTAATGCTAACAATATCAGTAGAAGTACTTCTAGGGTTATGTGTTTTGTTTAATACCAATAATATCAGTAGAAGTACTTTAGAGTAATGCGTTTTGTTTAATCCTAACGTTATCAGTAAAAGTACTTTAAGGGTTATGTGTTTTGTTTAATACAAACAATATCAGTAGATGTATCTTTAGGGTTATGCGTTTTATTTAATCCTAACAATATCAGGAGAAGTATCTTTAGGGTTATGCGTTTTATTTAATACTAACAATATCAGTAGATGTATCTTTAGGGTTATGCGTTTTATTTAATCCTAACAATATCAGTAGAAGTACTTCTAGGGTTATGTGTTTTGTTTACTACCAATAATATCAGTTGAAGTACTTTAGGATTATGCGTTTTGTTTAATCCTAACGTTATCAGTAAAAGTACTTTAAGGGTTATGTGTTTTATTTAATACAAACAATATCAGTAGATGTATCTTTAGGGTTTTGCGTTTTATTTAATACAAACAATATCAGTAGATGTATCTTTAGGGTTATGCGTTTTATTTAATCCTAACAATACCAAGAGAAATATCTTTAGGGTTATGCGATTTATTTAATCCTAACAATATCAAGAGAAGTATCTTTAGGGTTATGCGTTTTATTTAATCCTAACAATATCAAGAGAAGTATCTTTAGGGTTATGCGTTTTATTTAATCCTAACAATATCAGGAGAAGTATATTTAGGGTTATGCGTTTTATTTAATCCTAACAATATCAGGAGAAGTATCTTTAGGGTTATGGGTTTTATTTAATACTAACAATATCAGTAGTTGTATCTTTAGGGTTATGCGTTTTATTTAATCCTAACAATATCAGGAGAAGTATATTTAGGGTTATGCGTTTTATTTAATCCTAACAATATCAGTAGAAGTATCTTTAGGGTTTTGCGTTTTATTTAATACAAACAATATCAGTAGATGTATCTTTAGGGTTATGCGTTTTATTTAATCCTAACAATATCAAGAGAAGTATCTTTAGGGTTATGCGTTTTATTTAATCCTAACAATATCAAGAGAAATATCTTTAGGGTTATGCGATTTATTTAATCCTAACAATATCAAGAGAAGTATCTTTAGGGTTATGCGTTTTATTTAATCCTAACAATATCAGGAGAAGTATATTTAGAGTTATGCGTTTTATTTAATCCTAACAATATCAGGAGAAGTATCTTTAGGGTTATGGGTTTTATTTAATACTAACAATATCAGTAGTTGTATCTTTAGGGTTATGCGTTTTATTTAATCCTAACAATATCAGTAGAAGTATCTTTAGGGTTATGCGTTTTATTTAATACTAATAATATCATAGAAGTACTTTTAGGGTTATGCGTTTTATTTAATCATAACAATATCACAAGAAGTACTTTTAGGGTTATGCGTTTTATTTAATTCTAACAATATCAGTAGAAGTATCTTAAGGGTTATGTGTTTTGTTTTATCCTAATAATATCAAAATATGTAATGTGCTTCATCTTACCCTACCGACTACCAGGAAATGTAATGATTGGATGTTACGTTTTCTTCTACCCTACATTCTACCAAGAAACACAACGGTATGTTAATTTATTTTACTTTTTTCTTCAGTAGCTAGACCAGAACATTAAACTGTTACTCTGATGGTCGGATGTTTGGCTGTTGAACTCTAATCTAGCGTGTTCTTTGTTGTTGCCTGAGGCAACCTGTCCTAAAATTCAGGGCCTGTTTGTCGGCAGCATTGAGAGTAGCTATAAACGTATATTAAAGTACGATACCTCGTGTTTGTTTAAGAAATGGCAAAGGACATTCTCCATGACAGTTAAATAATCGTTCTAATTGAAATGAAATTTCATCCTGTAATTAAAGAATGTATATACTATGCGCTGCCTAATATTCAGAGCATGTTTCGGTTTCTTACATTTGTCAAATGAGAAAATATGATAATAATCTATTTGAACAATGTTGATTTTAACGTGGTAATGATATAACGAATATCTTTGTTTTTAAAACATTTGATATATCCAGTTTTTAACATGTGTTAACGTGTTTTAGGAATAATGCTTACTTCACAAATTATTGTTTGACATTAGTGCTTCGTCACATCACTTAATTGTTGAATATATGTATTATTGTTTTACAACAGTTTGATATAATCGTCATTGTTTGATATCAGTATTTTGTCACGTCACTAGTTTGTTAGGTGTTTAATTATTGCTATATAACAGTTTGATATAATCGTCATTGTTTGATATCAGTACTTGGTCACGTCACTAGTTTGTTAAATGTTTAATTATTGTTATATCACAGTTTGGTATAATCGTCATTGTTTGATATCAGTAATTGGTCACGTCACTAGTTTGTTAGGTGTTTAATTATTGTTATATAACAGTTTGATATAATCGTCATTGTTTGATATCAGTACTTGGTCACGTCACTAGTTTGTTAGGTGTTTAATTATTGTTATATAACAGTTTGGCATAATCGTCATTGTTTGATATCAGTACTTGGTCACGTCACTAGTTTGTTAGGTGTTTAATTATTGTTATATAACAGTTTGATATAATCGTCATTGTTTGATATCAGTATTTTGTCACGTCACTAGTTTGTTAGGTGTTTAATTATTGTTATATAACAGTTTGGCATAATCGTCATTGTTTGATATCAGTATTTTGTCACGTCACTAGTTTGTTAGGTGTTTAATTATTGCTATATAACAGTTTGATATAATCGTCATTGTTTGATATCAGTACTTTGTCACGTCACTAGTTTGTTAGGTGTTTAATTATTGTTATATAACAGTTTGGCATAATCGTCATTGTTTGATATCAGTACTTTGTCACGTCACTAGTTTGTTAGGTGTTTAATTATTGTTATATAACAGTTTGATATAATCGTCATTGTTTGATATCAGTATTTTGTCACGTCACTAGTTTGTTAGGTGTTTAATTATTGTTATATAACAGTTTGGTATAATCGTCATTGTTTGATATCAGTACTTTGTCACGTCACTAGTTTGTTAGGTGTTTAATTATTGTTATATAACAGTTTGATATAATCGTCATTGTTTGATATCAGTATTTTGTCACGTCACTAGTTTGTTAGGTGTTTAATTATTGTTATGTAACAGTTTGGTATAATCGTCATTGTTTGATATCAGTACTTGGTCACGTCACTAGTTTGTTAAATGTTTAATTATTGTTATATAACAGTTTGGCATAATCATTTTTGTTTTGTACCAGTAGTATAGAACATGTTATTTTGGTGTTCTGTTTTTATCTATTTTATTTTAAATAGTTTCAGAAATCATGTTTATTTTATGAATCGTACTGAAACTTGGAATAATGTTATTTTGTACGTATTTTAAATAGTTTTAGTGGGAAATGTGTAAAGGTCTTAATATATCTTAAATGTGTATTTGTTTAATTGTTTTTTTATTTCCCGCAAAGTTACACTTGAGGTATCTAATTTAGGTGTATAAGACTAGACAGAAGGCGGCTAGTCATCACCACCCACCGCCAACTCTTGAGCTACTCTTTTACCAACAAATAGTAGGATTGATTGTCACATTATAACGGCTTCACAACCGAAAAGGCGAGTATATTTAGTGCGACGGGGATTCGAAATCGCGACCCTCAGATTACAAGTCGAACGCCTTAACCACCTGGCCATGCCAGGCCTTATTTGTTTAAATAATAATGAGAGAATGCATATTTGATTGTTTATCTTATTGGGATAAAATATCTTGAGACTTATATCACAAATGCTAAGTCTGACAGCTTCAGCATAAATCTATCACTTCTTGTTAAAACGACTGAGAACTGCAGCTCAACCAGACAGATCAGTTCAGATCTCTTTACTTGAAACAGAATAACTGAAAAGATAAAGAAGGCCACAGAAAAAAAATAAATTGGCAGCCCTTGCCAGGTGTTTAGGTTGCTTGACACGTAATCTGAGGGTCGTGGGTTCGAATCCCCGTCACACCAAACATGCTCGCTCTTTCTGTCGTGGGAACGTTATAAAGTGACTGTCAATCACACTATTCGTTGGGAAAATAGTAGCCCTAGAGTTGGCGGTGGGTGGTGATGACTAGCTGCTTCCCTCTAGTCTTACACTACTAAATTATGGACGGCTAGCGCAGATAGCCTTTGTATAGCTTTGCGCGAATTTCAACACGAACCAAAAAAAAAAAATCCTCAATGGACCACAGTAAGAAATTTTGCAAATCTTGGTAAATGTTAGAGAAGAGACAAAGTTTTTAGGTTTTCACCTGTAGTGACACATTTTAATGTTACTTGTATTAACTTCAGTTTTTAAGTACCTTAAAATACAGTTAATTATATTTACCATAAATGTGTCTCTTTATCAACGGAAACATAAAAAGCGTTAGAACTCGAGAATTCTGCAAATGGCCGCTTGACAACTCCGCCTCTAATTTAAATACGCCTTTCATTAGCCTGAAGCTATCGTGGGAGGGATAAAATTATATCACTTAAGAGAGGCGTGGTTTAGTTTACCGATAGGCGGAGCAAGGCGCCTAGCAACCTAAAAAAGACCTTACAATAGTTGTTATGTTTCTTCGTTGCTTATGGCAATATGATAACAAGGTATTGTATTTCAAGGTGCCATGTTTGTTCGTGATTATTCTGTTTTTGTTTATATTAGTTCAACCTACACAGTTTTACCGCAAATGTCTAAACTCCAAGCGAAATTCACATATTTATGTGAAACTTTATTTATTAAACCGATCATACAACAAATTGGAGAAAATTGTGGATTTAATTATTTTTAAACCTGATAAATTTAAAGATAAATATTTAAGCTGGAAAATATTAATATTGAAATATATAGAGGGCGAGATAAACAAAAACAGAACTTACAATGTTCGTATGTTCACCCTTTTTACTAGCACTCGACGCATTTGTCAGACATTTTCTCGCGTATCATACAATATTTCAAATTTTGCTTTTATTACCTTTAGCCCTCGTCAGTGTCTTCCCAGTAGCTCCGCGACAAGCATGAAGGCTTATAAGACTAAAAAGCGAGTTTCGATAGCCTGGAAACACAGCACAGATGTCCCATTGTATAGCTTTGCTCAACAAAACAAAACAACAAAACATATATCTCTAGGTATATTATACTTTAACTATTAGCAATATGGAATGTTTTTATAACGAGGGAAGATTTTAATGTATTATAACGCTAACCGTCATTAACAGTTTTAATGTCAGAAAGTTTATAAAATATCAAGTCATGCACACGCTCGACTCGTAATCTTAGGGTCGCAAGTTCGAATCTCCGTCGCACAAAACATGCTCGCCGTCTCAACCGTGTGGACGTTATAATGTGACGATCAATCCGCTATTCGTTGGTAAAAGAGTAGCGCAAGAGGTGGCGGTGGGTGGTGATGACTAGCTGCCTCCCCTCTAGTCTTTCACTGCTAAATTAGGGACGGCTAGCGCAGATAGCCCTCGTGTAGCTTTGCGCGAAATTCAGAAACAATATACAACAACAACAACATGCACGCGCGTTCTTTGATATTTAATCGTATTTTTGTGTGGACTGCTCACGCCAGCACGACGTAATAAGTCCGAGTTTATCCATCATATTATTAAACAACTCATCACAAACATGGCATGTTGATCAAGGAAATTAACTAACATTTTTTTTTACATCCAGTTGTTAGGAAAGGTACTGGTCCATCCATCATCCCCAAGTAAGTTTTTTCATTCAGACGCTGTTACATTTGTGAGTGTATTATCATATATTCCAATATCTATGATGTGTGTCAGTGTACTCATAAAGTTTTCCCAAGTCGTATATTTACGTATGTTGTATCAGGGTAGCTAAGGTTTCGAGTCAAAAATAACTGTACTGTATTTTTTAAAAACATTTCTGATTTAAAATGTGTTTTTTTTTAAATAAATAGTTATATAAGCGTTGTTTTGTTTTCACTTTGGTGTAGTAACGTATGTTTCCAGTTCCTATAGACATGCTTTCCAGACGAGACTTCAATACCTTCATTATTTATAATCTGTCTTGTCGACCATTTTTGAACACCTGCTCATTAAAATCACCAAGGACAGATGTCTCCGTCTGGTGCTTATTTTAAACAACATAGATTTATATGTTCTTCTTTGCTACACTTACTTACAACACATTCTTTTCAATAATTCTTTGTGTCTATCAAAATAATAACATCATTTCTAAAGTGTTTTAAAAGCTACAAAATTTTAAATCAAATTTAGCTGCCTCTTCTCGGCTTGGCGTTGAACTAAGAGTAGCTGTCAGTGTAAACAATGGACAAAGTCTCCTTTCATGCCGTTCTGTCAGGGTATTGAGCTAATGACGCCGTAGACTAGCGCTAATGTCATTAGTACCTCGAAACAAAGAAGGAAAGAAACTCAAACAAGAAAATTACAGGTTAGAACTGAAAGGTTTCGTGAGACACTGGAAACAGCCATCCAGATGGGAGTGTTAGTGAGTCAAACCCGAGCGAGAACAGCCAACCCCTCGGTTAACAGTGGACAGATGATGCGGGTATCGTGCCAGTTTCTCCCCGTACAAACTGCACTCTAGGCTAAGAAAGCGTAGATGTTTATCAGCCCGGTGTTCAAGTTCTAGACTTCTAAATAAACTTCATCCATGATGTCGGTACATAAATAAATATATATGAGACTTATTGAGGTTCACTTTAATGATACTTCGTTAATAGTACTCATTTTACAGAGACCTTTTACTGTGTCCTGACTTTAGTATCAATGCTACTGTCTATTAACACCGAAGAGCTTACAGTTAACAACTTCGGTGTTAAATCATGAGACACTACAGATGATTGTTTCAACCCTTTGTTATAAGTTTATTATATCTATAATTCTTAAGCTCGTGAGCTATTTCCAAGAAATATGAATTTAAGACTCGTAAAACTATATCCCTCCATTAGAGCCTTTAAAGTCAGTACTACAATCTCCTAACCCTTATAACGTTAAAAACTTGTAGTACAATCTCTTAACCCTTATAACGTTAAAAACTTGTAGCACAATCTCCTAACCCTTATAACGTTAAAAACTTGTTATACAATCTCCTAACCCTTATAACATTAAAAACTTGTTATACAATCTCCTAACCCTTATAACGTTAAAAACTAGTTGTACAATTTCCTAACCCTTATAACGTTAAAAATTTGTAGCACAATCTCCTAACCCTTATAACGTTAAAAACTAGTAGCACAATCTCCTAACCCTTATAACGTTAAAAACTAGTTGTACAATTTCCTAACCCTTATAACGTTAAAAATTTGTAGCACAATCTCCTAACCCTTATAACGTTAAAAACTTGTTGTACAATCTCCTAACCCTTATAAGGTTAAAAACTTGTAGCACAATCTCCTAACCCTTATAACGTTAAAAACTTGTATCACAATCTCCTAACCCTTATAACGTTAAAAACTTGTTATACAATCTCCTAACCCTTATAACGTTAAAAACTTATATCACAATCTCCTAACTCTTATAACGTTAAAAACTTATTATACAATCTCCTAACCCTTATAACGTTAAAAACTTGTAGCACAATCTCTTAACCCTTATAACGATAAAAACTTGTATCACAATCTCCTAACCCTTATAACGTTAAAAACTTGTAGCACAATCTCCTAACCCTTATAACGTTAAAAACTTGTTATACAATCTCCTAACTCTTATAACGTTAAAAACTTGTTATACAATCTCCTAACCCTTATAACGTTAAAAACTTGTAGCACAATCTCCTAACCCTTATAACGTTAAAAACTTGTAGCACAATTTCCTAACCCTTATAACGTTAAAAACTTGTAGCACAATTTCCTAACCCTTATAACGTTAAACTTTATAAACCATTGTGTTTTACTTTATAAAAGTAACGACCTGTACATAACTAGAATATAGTTTATTAATCAATATTACGACACAAAACATGAAAATCTTCAAAAACAAAAAATAAACCCTTATATTTAAAATTCGTCAGTGCAACCTACTAACTGTTATAATTATAACGTTAAAAATTTGTTCAATCACCTAACCCTTATAATTACAAAGTTAATTTTTTTTTAGTTTCTTAACTCTTATAACGTTACAAACAATTGTAGCACATTCTTCTAACATTTATTATTTTAACAATCTCTTAGTCCTTAGTGTATTTAAATGACTAAAAATCGGGATTATACAGTCTTAACTCTTACTATTTTAAAACGTAAATAATATTGAACATAAAAGTTAACCCTAATTATTTCGTCAGGTAAAAACCATAGAGTTATTTGTTTTTCATGTAAAACACCTAGTTCTTTCTTACAAGTGAAGATCCAACTTAACAGATGAAACACAATAACTTCTTGCAAGTGAAAACTCTAATGTTACTTCTCCAGGTGGCATCTCTAAAAAACATAAGTTTGTGTTTTTTTCTGAATATGTTTATACTTTATACCATTAGCATGTGGAGATAAAAATGATAAGTAATCTTCAATACATTATTCGTGTTTCCATTATCCACTCTTGATATATTAGTTTGCATAAATATTGTAATTTATTCAGTTAGGGAAATAATTCTAAATTAACAATTAGAACACAAAGAACAGTTTGTCGAAGTGACTGCACATAAACCGTTTTAGTCCAAAAATATGTCTGACTATCGCTGTTGAACTGTTTGATTGTTTCAAAATAACTCTCTTACACCGTTCACATATTCAATGATTAAACATGCTGGTGTAACAAACAAATATAACAAACAAACATGCTGGTGTAACAAACGAATATAACAAACAAACATGCTGGTGTAACTAACAAATATAACAAACAAACATGCTGGTGTAACTAACAAATATAACAAACAAACATGCTGGTGTAACTAACAAATATAACAAACAAACATGTTGGTGTAACTAACAAATATAACAAACAAACATGCTGGTGTAACAAACAAATATAACAAACAAACATGCTGGTGTAACTAACAAATATAACAAACAAATATGCTGGTGTAACTAACAAATATAACAAACAAACATGCTGGTGTAACAAACAAATATAACAAACAAACATGCTGGTGTAACTAACAAATATAACAAACAAACACGCTGGTGTAACTAACAAATATAACAAACAAACATGCTGGTGGAACTAACAAATATAACAAACAAACATGCTGGTGTAACAAACAAATATAACAAACAAACATGCTGGTATAAGAAACAAATATAACAAACAAACATGCTGGTGTAACAAACAAATATAACAAACAAACATGCTGGTGGAATTAACAAATATAACAAACAAACATGCTGGTGTAACTAACAAATGTAACAAACAAACATGCTGGTGTTACTAACAAATATAACAAACAAACATGCTGGTGGAACTAACAAATATAACAAACAAACATGCTGGTGTAACAAAGAAATATAACAAACAAACATGATGGTGTAACTAACAAATATAACAAACAAACATGCTGGTGTAACTAACAAATACAACAAACAAACATGCTGGCGTTACTAACAAATATAACAAACAAACATGCTGGTGTAACTAACAAATATAACAAACAAACATGCTGGTGTAACAAACAAATATAACAAACAAACATGCTGGTGTTACTAACAAATATAACAAACAAACATGCTGGTGTAACAAACAAATATAACAAACAAACATGCTGGTGTAACAAACAAATATAACAAACAAACATGCTGGTGTTACTAACAAATATAACAAACATGCTGGTGTAACAAACAAATATAACAAACAAACATGCTGGTGTAACAAAAAATATAACAAACAAACATGCTGGTGTAACAAAAAAATATAACAAACAAACATGCTGGTGTAACAAACAAATATAACAAACAAACATGCTGGTATTACTAACAAATATAACAAACAAACATGCTGGTGTAACTAACAAATATAACAAACAAACATGCTGGTGTAACTAACAAATATAACAAACAAACATGCTGGTGTAACAAACAAATATAACAAACAAACATGCTGGTGTAACAAAGAAATATAACAAACAAACATGCTGGTGCTACTAACAAATATAACAAACAAACGAGCTGGTGTAACTAACAAATATAACAAACAAACATGCTGATGTAACAAACAAATATAACAAACAAACATGCTGATGTAACAAACAAATATAACAAACAAACATGCTGGTTGTAATGAACAAATATAACAAACAAACATGCTGGTGTAACTAACAAATATAACAAACAAACATGCTGGTGTTACTAACAAATATAACAAACAAACATGCTGATGTAACAAACA
The DNA here is from genome assembly GCF_004210375.1 of Tachypleus tridentatus. NCBI lineage: Eukaryota > Metazoa > Arthropoda > Merostomata > Xiphosura > Limulidae > Tachypleus > Tachypleus tridentatus. Next base: position 5,866,640 of record NC_134829.1, on the reverse strand, counting down.
AATATAACAAACAAACATGCTGGTGTAACTAACAAATATAACAAACAAACATGCTGGTGTAACTAACAAATATAACAAACAAACATGCTGGTGTAATTAACAAATATAACAAACAAACATGCTGGTGTAACTAACAAATATAACAAACAAACATGCTGGTGTAACAAACAAATATAACAAACAAACATGCTGGTGTAACAAAGAAATATAACAAACAAACATGCTGGTGTAACAAAGAAATATAACAAACAAACATGCTGGTGTAACAAAGAAATATAACAAACAAACATGCTGGTGTAACAAAGAAATATAACAAACAAACATGCTGGTGTAACAAACAAATATAACAAACAAACATGCTGGTGTTACTAACAAATATAACAAACAAACATGCTGGTGTAACAAACAAACATAACAAACAAACATGCTGGTGTTACTAACAAATATAACAAACAAACATGCTGGTGTAACAAACGAATATAACAAACAAACATGCTGGTGTAACTAACAAATATAACAAACAAACATGCTGGTGTAACAAACAAATATAACAAACAAACATGCTGGTGTAATTTACAAATATAACAAACAAACATGCTGGTGTAACAAACAAATATAACAAACAAACATGCTGGTGTAACAAATAAATATAACAAACAAACATGCTGGTGTAACAAAGAAATATAACAAACAAACATGCTGGTGTAACAAACAAATATAACAAACAAACATGCTGGTGTAACAAACAAATATAACAAACAAACATGCTGGTGTAACAAACAAATATAACAAACAAACATGCTGGTGTAACTAACAAATATAACAAACAAACATGCTGGTGTAACTAACAAATATAACAAACAAACATGCTGGTGTAACTAACAAATATAACAAACAAACATGCTGGTGTAACAAACAAATATAACAAACAAACGTGCTGGTGTAACAAAGAAATATAACAAACAAACATGCTGGTGTAACAAAGAAATATAACAAACAAACATGCTGGTGTAACAAACAAATATAACAAACAAACATGCTGGTGTAACAAAGAAATATAACAAACAAACATGCTGGTGTAACAAACAAATATAACAAACAAACATGCTGGTGGAACTAACAAATATAGCAAACAAACATGCTGGTGTAACTAACAAATATAACAAACAAACATGCTGGTGTCACAAAGAAATATAACAAACAAACATGTTGGTGTAACTATCAAATATAACAAACAAACATGCTGGTGTAACAAAGAAATATAACAAACAAACATGCTGGTGTAACAAACAAATATAACAAACAAACATGCTGGTGTTACTAACAAATATAACAAACAAACATGCTGGTGTTACTAACAAATATAACAAACAAACATGCTGGTGTAACTAACAAATATAACAAACAAACATGCTGATGTAACAAACAAATATAACAAACAAACATGCTGGTGTAACAAACAAATATAACAAACAAACATGCTGGTGTAACTAACAAATATAACAAACAAACATGCTGGTGGAACTAACAAATATAACAAACAAACATGCTGGTGTAACAAACAAATATAACAAACAAACATGCTGGTGGAACTAACAAATATAACAAACAAACATGCTGGTGTAACTAACAAATATAACAAACAAACATGCTGGTGTAACAAAGAAATATAACAAACAAACATGTTGGTGTAACTATCAAATATAACAAACAAACATGCTGGTGTAACAAAGAAATATAACAAACAAACATGATGGTGTAACTATCAAATATAACAAACAAACATGCTGGTGTAACTAACAAATACAACAAACAAACATGCTGGCGTTACTAACAAATATAACAAACAAACATGCTGGTGTTACTAACAAATATAACAAACAAACATGCTGGTGTAACTAACAAATATAACAAACAAACATGCTGGTGTAACAAAGAAATATAACAAACAAACATGATGGTGTAACTAACAAATATAACAAACAAACATGCTGGTGTAACTAACAAATACAACAAACAAACATGCTGGCGTTACTAACAAATATAACAAACAAACATGCTGGTGTAACTAACAAATATAACAAACAAACATGCTGGTGGAACTAACAAATATAACAAACAAACATGCTGGTGTAACTAACAAATATAACAAACAAACATGCTGGTGTAACGAACAAATATATCAAACAAACATGCTGATGTAACAAACAAATATAACAAACAAACATGCTGGTGTAACAAACAAATATAACAAACAAACATGCTGGTGTAACTAACAAATATAACAAACAAACATGCTGGTGGAACTAACAAATATAACAAACAAACATGCTGGTGTAACAAACAAATATAACAAACAAACATGCTGGTGGAACTAACAAATATAGCAAACAAACATGCTGGTGTAACTAACAAATATAACAAACAAACATGCTGGTGTCACAAAGAAATATAACAAACAAACATGTTGGTGTAACTATCAAATATAACAAACAAACATGCTGGTGTAACAAAGAAATATAACAAACAAACATGATGGTGTAACTAACAAATATAACAAACAAACATGCTGGTGTAACTAACAAATACAACAAACAAACATGCTGGCGTTACTAACAAATATAACAAACAAACATGCTGGTGTTACTAACAAATATAACAAACAAACATGCTGGTGTAACAAACAAATATAACAAACAAACATGCTGGTGTAACTAACAAATATAACAAACAAACATGCTGGTGGAACTAACAAATATAACAAACAAACATGCTGGTGTAACAAACAAATATAACAAACAAACATGCTGGTGTAACTAACAAATATAACAAACAAACATGCTGGTGTTACTAACAAATATAACAAACAAGCATGTTGGTGTAACTAACAAACATAACAAACAAACATGCTGGTGTTACTAACAAATATAACAAACAAACATACTGGTGTAACAAAGAAATATAACAAACAAATATGCTGGTGTAACTAACAAATATAACAAACAAACATGCTGGTGTAACTAACAAATATAACAAACAAACATGCTGGTGTAACTAACAAATATAACAAACAAACATACTGGTGTTATTCACAAATATAACAAACAAACATGCTGGTGTCTTTTATTAAAATAGTGCAAGCTGTGTGGTGTTACTGACATATGTTACCAGTATTAGATCTATGTGTGTACACCACTGTCTACTACGCAGGTTAAAGCTTTATGAAAGCACTGTGTACAAGCTTTAGGTCTGAGGTGGGACATCTACATAGTACAGTGTCAGGTCTGGGTTAAAACACTACCATATAATAGTGTTATGTCTGGGTTATAACACTACCATATAGTTGTGTTAGTTCTGGATTAGATCATTACCATATAACAGAGTGCTAGGTCTGGGTGATAACACTGCCATATAGTTGTGTTAGTTCTGGATTAGATCATTACCATATAACAGAGTGTTAGGTCTGGGTTCGGACACTATCGTATATTCCCACTATAACAGTGAGTGTTGGTAACTAACTGCACAGAACATTTGGAAGTAGTGAGAAGAAATATTGACGAAATACTGTTTTATGAATTCTAAGTTCGATTCACGCCACCAAAGATAAAATAAATCCAAACATTATACTGGTAAAACAATATACCTTAAGTCAGAAGTAAAGTTTGGCCTAACTTATTCGTAAGAAACAAATACAAATCATCTAAATAAAACAATTGTAACCTGTTATATTCAGTAGACGAACCAGGTATTAAAACAAAAAGTTAGTTAGCTTAAAATTATATTCACTGCTCTTCAATTTAAACAGTTTTATGTTCTTATCAACATCGATAAATACTAAACCTAAAAAAGACAAAAAACAACCAAGTCTGAGGTACTCAACCTTTTTTTTGACTTTTCTATTACACAACAAGAAGTGAAACTGGATGTTAAAAACATACGCGATTACATGGGGACTTCCTAGCTAGAGATAAGCACGATAGAGTGTTTCTTAGGGCATACTTTTCAACGTTAGTTGCTACAACGCAAGAGTTCCTTCTACTTTATCGATGGTTTCGGTCAATGGTTGTGATAATCTATCATGGGCTGGACGGAAAGTTGCCTCCGGTAACTTTTAATTACAAGAAAACATGTAATTTTGGAGATTCGCGTGAGAAAGCCCTGATTTTTTTAAAATGATTCTTAAAAAAAAAACACAAGTAAGATGGACAAGACATGAATAACTACTGGCTATAAACACATCGGTACGTTGTGGTTTGCCCATAAACAATAGCCTTATTAAACCCTGCAGATATCCGTACACTTGACATAATACAATTATAGAAATACTGTTTGTTTGTTTGTTTTTTACCGCTCACGTACACACGTACTTTAGTTTATATACCACAGTTTCATCTCCCTTTTGTTTCTTAAAATCACGTGTACACGTGCTCTGGGAAAGTAGATTGATATAATCTTTTGTAAACATTATTCTATAAGTTCCCTAATTCTTAAAAAGCGAGAACTGAAGGCTCCAAACTAAAAAAAAATTCGTATCTTCTGGTATCCTGTACAACTTCAACTTAAAAACACACAAACTTAGTTTAATTTCAGGATATAATTAAACAAATTGGGGTATAAAATTGGGGTATATCCAGTTTAGAGAAACACAAATTTAAGCTACTCTTACTTTATAATAACACAAAGTTTCGGTTGTTTAAAACAAAACAATAATTTATTTCACTTTAGAATCAAATAACTCTGATATTTAAAAAGCCAATAAATATAGATTACTTATTTAATTTGTTGTCCTGTCTTCAGTCGTAACTATGTGTACTGTTTAATTTCTTGTCCCGTCTTTAGTCTTCGTTACGTATACTGTTTAATGTGTTCTCCCATCTTCAGGCCCGGTATGGCCAAGCGTGTTAAGGCGAGCGACCGGTAATCTGAGGGTCGCGAGTTCGCATACCCGTCGCGCCAAACATGCTCGCCCTCCCAGTCGTGGGGGCGTTATAATGTGACGGTCAATCCCACTATTTGTTAGTAAAAGAGTAGCCCAAGAGTTGGCGGTGGGTGGTGATGACTGGCTGCCTTCCCTCTAGTCTTACACTGCTAAACTAGGGACGGCTAGCACAAATAGCCCTCGAGTAGCTTTGTGCGAAATTCAAAAACAAACAAACAATCTCTACGTGTAGTATTTAATATGTTGTTCCGTCTTCATTCTTCACAACGTGTACTGTTTAATTTGTTGTCCCGTCTTCATTCTTCACTATGTGTACTGTTTAATATGTTGTCCCGTCTTCATTCTTCACTATTTGTACTGTTTAATATGTTGTTCCGTCTTCATTCTTCACAATGTGTACTGTTTAATATGTTGTCCCGTCTTCATTCTTCACAACGTGTACTGTTTAATTTGTTGTCCCGTCTTCATTCTTCACTATGTGTACTGTTTAATATGTTGTCCCGTCTTCATTCTTCACTATTTGTACTGTTTAATATGTTGTTCCGTCTTCATTCTTCACAGTGTGTACTGTTTAATATGTTGTCCCGTCTTCATTCTTCACTATGTGTACTGTTTAATTTGTTGTCTCGTCTTCAGTCTTCACAATGTGTACTGTTTAATATGTTGTCCCGTCTTCATTCTTCACTATGTGTACTGTTTAATATGTTGTCCCGTCTTCTTTCTTCACTATGTGTGCTGTTTAATATGTTGTTCCGTCTTCATTCTTCACTATGTGTACTGTTTAATATGTTGTTCCGTCTTCATTCTTCAGTACGTGTACTGTTTAATTTGTTGTCCCGTCTTCATTCTTCACTATGTGTACTGTTTAATATGTTGTCTCATCTTCATTCTTCACAACGTGTACTGTTTAATTTGTTGTCCCGTCTTCATTCTTCACTATGTGTACTGTTTAATATGTTGTCCCGTCTTCATTCTTCACTATTTGTACTGTTTAATATGTTGTTCCGTCTTCATTCTTCACAGTGTGTACTGTTTAATATGTTGTCCCGTCTTCATTCTTCACTATGTGTACTGTTTAATTTGTTGTCTCGTCTTCAGTCTTCAATGTGTACTGTTTAATATGTTGTCCCGTCTTCATTCTTCACTATGTGTACTGTTTAATATGTTGTCCCGTCTTCTTTCTTCACTATGTGTGCTGTTTAATATGTTGTTCCGTCTTCATTCTTCACTATGTGTACTGTTTAATATGTTGTTCCGTCTTCATTCTTCAGTACGTGTACTGTTTAATTTGTTGTCCCGTCTTCATTCTTCACTATGTGTACTGTTTAATATGTTGTCTCATCTTTAGTCTTCACTATTTGTACTGTTTAATATGTTGTCTCGTCTTCATTCTTCACTACGTGTACTGTTTAATTTGTTGTCCCATCTTCATTCTTCACTACGTGTACTGTTTAATTTGTTGTCCCATCTTTAGTCTTCACTATTTGTACTGTTTAATATGTTGTCCCGTCTTCATTCTTCACTATTTGTACTGTTTAATATGTTGTCCCATCTTTAGTCTTCACAATGTGTACTGTTTAATATGTTGTCTCGTCTTCATTCTTCACTATGTGTAGTGTTTAATATGTTGTCCCGTCTTTATTCTTCACTGTGTGTACTCTTTAATTTGTTGTCTCGTCTTCATTCTTCACTACGTGTACTGTTTAATATGTTGTCCCGTCTTCATTCTTCACTGTGTGTACTGTTTAATATGTTGTCTCGTCTTCATTCTTCACTATGTGTACTGTTTAATACGTTGTCTCGTCTTCATTCTTCACTATGTGTACTGTTTAATATGTTGTCTTGTCTTCATTCTTCACTATGTGTACTGTTTAATATGTTGTCTCGTCTTCATTCTTCACTGTGTGTACTGTTTAATATGTTGTTCCGTCTTCATTCTTCACTATGTGTACTCTTTAATATGTTGTCCCGTCTTTATTCTTCACTGTGTGTACTCTTTAATTTGTTGTCTCGTCTTCATTCTTCACTACGTGTACTGGTTAATATGTTGTCTTGTCTTCATTCTTCACTATGTGTACTGTTTAATATGTTGTCTTGTCTTCATTCTTCACTATGTGTACTGTTTAATATGTTGTCTCGTCTTCATTCTTCACTGTGTGTACTGTTTAATATGTTGTTCCGTCTTCATTCTTCACTATGTGTACTCTTTAATATGTTGTCCCGTCTTTATTCTTCACTGTGTGTACTCTTTAATTTGTTGTCTCGTCTTCATTCTTCACTACGTGTACTGTTTAATATGTTGTCTTGTCTTCATTCTTCACTGTGTGTACTTTTTAATATGTTGTCTCGTCTTCATTCTTCACTACGTGTACTCTTTAATATGTTGTCTTGTCTTCATTCTTCACTGTGTGTACTGTTTAATCTGTTGTTCCGTCTTCATTCTTCACTATGTGTACTCTTTAATATGTTGTCCCGTCTTTATTCTTCACTGTGTGTACTCTTTAATTTGTTGTCTCGTCTTCATTCTTCACTACGTGTACTGTTTAATATGTTGTCTTGTCTTCATTCTTCACTGTGTGTACTGTTTAATATGTTGTCCCGTCTTCATTCTTCACTATTTGTACTGTTTAATACGTTGTCTCGTCTTCATTCTTCACTATGTGTACTGTTTAATATGTTGTCTTGTCTTCATTCTTCACTATGTGTAGTGTTTAATATGTTGTCCCGTCTTTAGTCTTCACTATTTGTACTGTTTAATATGTTGTTCCGTCTTCATTCTTCACTATGTGTACTGTTTAATATGTTGTCCCGTCTTCATTCTTCACTGTGTGTACTGTTTAATATGTTGTCTCGTCTTCATTCTTCACTATGTGTACTGTTTAATACGTTGTCTCGTCTTCATTCTTCACTATGTGTACTGTTTAATATGTTGTCTTGTCTTCATTCTTCACTATGTGTACTGTTTAATATGTTGTCTCGTCTTCATTCTTCACTGTGTGTACTGTTTAATATGTTGTTCCGTCTTCATTCTTCACTATGTGTACTCTTTAATATGTTGTCCCGTCTTTATTCTTCACTGTGTGTACTCTTTAATTTGTTGTCTCGTCTTCATTCTTCACTACGTGTACTGGTTAATATGTTGTCTTGTCTTCATTCTTCACTGTGTGTACCTTTTAATATGTTGTCTCGTCTTCATTCTTCACTACGTGTACTTTTTAATATGTTGTCTTGTCTTCATTCTTCACTGTGTGTACTGTTTAATCTGTTGTTCCGTCTTCATTCTTCACTATGTGTACTCTTTAATATGTTGTTCCGTCTTTATTCTTCACTGTGTGTACTCTTTAATTTGTTGTCTCGTCTTCATTCTTCACTACGTGTACTGTTTAATATGTTGTCTTGTCTTCATTCTTCACTGTGTGTACTGTTTAATATGTTGTTCCGTCTTCATTCTTCACTATGTGTACTCTTTAATATGTTGTCCCATCTTTATTCTTCACTGTGTGTACTCTTTAATTTGTTGTCTCGTCTTCATTCTTCACTACGTGTACTGTTTAATATGTTGTCTTGTCTTCATTCTTCACTGTGTGTACTGTTTAATATGTTGTCTCGTCTTCATTCTTCACTGTGTGTACTGTTTAATATGTTGTCTTGTCTTCATTCTTCACTATTTGTACTGTTTAATATGTTGTCTTGTCTTCATTCTTCACAATGTGTACTGTTTAATATGTTGTCCCGTCTTCATTCTTCACAACGTGTACTGTTTAATTTGTTGTCCCGTCTTCATTCTTCACTGTGTGTACTGTTTAATATGTTGTCCCGTCTTCATTCTTCACTATTTGTACTGTTTAATATGTTGTTCCGTCTTCATTCTTCACAATGTGTACTGTTTAATATGTTGTTCCGTCTTCATTCTTCACTATGTGTACTCTTTAATTTGTTGTCTCGTCTTCATTCTTCACTATGTGTACTGTTTAATATGTTGTCTTGTCTTCATTCTTTACTGTGTGTACTGTTTAATATGTTGTCTCGTCTTCATTCTTCACTACGTGTACTGTTTAATATGTTGTCTTGTCTTCATTCTTCACTGTGTGTACTGTTTAATATGTTGTCTTGTCTTCATTCTTCACTATGTGTAGTGTTTAATATGTTGTCTCGTCTTCATTCTTCACTGTGTGTACTGTTTAATTTGTTGTCTTGTCTTCATTCTTCACTATGTGTACTGTTTAATATGTTGTCTCGTCTTCTTTCTTCACTGTGTGTACTGTTTAATATGTTGTCTCGTCTTCATTCTTCACTATGTGTACTGTTTAATACGTTGTCTCGTCTTCATTCTTCACTACGTGTACTGTTTAAGTTGTTGTCTCGTCTTCAGTCTTCACTATGTGTACTGTTTAATATGTTGTCTCGTCTTCTTTCTTCACTATGTGTACTGTTTAATTTGTTGTCTCGTCTTCAGTCTTCACAATGTGTACTGTTTAATTTGTTGTCTTGTCTTCAGTCTTCACTACGTGTACTGTTTAATTTGTTGTCTTGTCTTCAGTCTTCGCTACGTGTACTGTTTAATTCTATTTGCTGTGTTAATAATGTTTACTGGTAATTTTAATGTTTCACTGTATGGATCGTCAAGTTTTGATGTTTCACAATATGGATCGTCAAGTTTTGATGTTTCACAATATGGATCGTCAAGTTCTTTTCATTGTTCGATCTTAATAATTTTCTAATTTTAATTCTCCCTGTACTGTTTGATATTCCAACATCAAGCTGTGCCTGTTTAATTGTATTATAAGACAACAATATTTTGAATGTCTAATTGAACATGTAACTGTTACTGTGCTTATGTTGATCTGTGCGAGTTTTTCTGTTTAGCGGTACACCATGTGTCGTTTTTGTAGCCCAACACGTCTGTCTTTTGATTAATCTTAATTTTACATAATGCTATATTGTACTTTTTTATATAGAGAGTGTATGGAACATGTTTGAACTGGAGGCCACTAATAAATATTCAGGAAACACAATATATCAGATATATTTTATAAAAGTGACAGCCAGCTTAATTGGATGTATCCTATTTTCAGCCATATTTCAAACTTATGTGTTAATCGCGTATTTTTCAGCTGTTAAACAATCCTATAGGTACAGTTTTTCCCTCAGCGCACGAGGCGTACAGGCTGTGATCCTGGACAGCACAGAAGTTTTATGGCAACGGAAAAACTGCCTACCAGCTAATGGTCATCCCATTTCTCTGACATTAGGTCTAATTAATTAGGTGTTTCTTTTATATGTGTGAGAAGAGATTAGTCTGGTATTCATCCGCTGAACGCAAAACAAATTTTAATGAACTTCCGTCTTTGTTCCATATCCATTCCTCTTGTTTTGTTATAACATTTGAGATACAACGATTCCAATTATAAAATAATAAAAAATTCGTGATAGAATATTTAAGTTCCTCGTTAAATTTATATGATAATATTCTGGAGTTAATTATTTCGCATAAACATACAGTATTTATTTCTCGAATAACATTGTAGAACTATTTTAAGGTAATTAAACCAATGAGGATTTTACGTTTTGCTCGTTTTGATTGAAAATCACGCAAAGCTATACGAGGGCTATCTGCGCTAGCCGTCCCTAATTTAGCAATGTAAGACTAGAGGGAAGGCAGCTAGTCATCAACACCCACCGCCAACTCTTGGGCTACTCTTTTACGAACGAATAGTGGAATTGAGAGTCACTTTATAACACCCTCACGGCTGAAAGGGCGAGCATGTTTGGTGTGACGGGGATTCGAACCCGAGAATTTTGGGCAAAACGTTGTTTACCTGAGTACAAAAAACGCAGATTTTTTTTCTCGTTACATCTTAGCATTACAAGGTCTCTTGTGAAGATTCCCACTTAACGAATTACATATTTTATCTTAAATATAAGTGACGTAATGAACGACAAGTCCAATAACACTTTCATTGTTGTCTTTATCTTCGTGTTAAAATATATTTCTTTGTCCTTTTCAAAGGTCAAATACATGTTTTCACTTACTCCCGTCTTGGGTAATTTATCGTAAGTGAAGTAGGTATACGGCTCGATTTCTTCAGACCTCGTTTAAACGTAATCGCTGAGAACATGGTTAGCAACAATGGTAACCGGTCTTTCGAGGAAAGGTAAAAATTGAAACCTCATGAATCATTTTCCCACATCGAATAAATCTAACACTAGAAAACAATTAACGATTGCTTGTGAGTCTTACTTCCCATCAGTAAAAGAATAAAACAAATAAATCGTATAGTAAATCCTTATCAATGGTTCCTGAAATTACTAAACTTTTGTAATGACTTTGAAATTTGCGAAGGGGCGTGGCAAAAAAATCCATACCTGAAATACATAAATAAAATATTGCTATATTTTCAAAATAAATATGCGTAAGAGAAATAAAATATATTAGTAATTATTTTCCGACTTCCATATGTATTTTGTTTCAGTGAGTTACTGCGTTTTTTTCAAGTTATAAGAACTTATGAGTGAAAATAAATACGAAAAAATGATAATATATGAACTACACTGTAACTGCCATATGGCCAAGTGTGTTAAGGCGTTCGACCACCAATCCGAAGGTCGCGAGTTCGAATCCTTGTCACACCAAACATGCTCGTCCTTTCAGCCGTGGAGGCGTTATAATGTGCGGTCAATCCGCTATTCGTTGGTAAAAGAGTAGTCCAAGAGTTGGCGGTGGGTGGTGATGACTAGCTGCCTTCTATCTAGTCTTACACTGATAAATTAGGGACGACTAGCGCAGATAGCTTTGGGCGAAATTCAAAAACAAACAAACTGCCATATCCAGTGATAGCGTGTCGTTTCGTCTAATACCAGGGCTAATCTGACTGGCTGCGATTGGACACATGAAATAGCGGTTGTGAAGTTAATTATCTTTAATAAGACACCATTAACAACCTATGATATTGGTTCTGTTTTCTTATTATAACATTATCAGAGGGAAACAGGACACCATTAACAACCAAAGATATTGGTTCTGTTTTCTTATTATAATATTATCAGAGGGAAACAGGACACCATTAACTACCAAAGATATTGGTTCTGTTTTCTTATTATAACATTATCAGAGAGAAACAGGACACCATTAACAACCAAAGATATTGGTTCTGTTTTCTTATTATAACATTATCAGAGGGAAACAGGACACCATTAACAACCAAAGATATTGGTTCTGTTTTCTTATTATAATATTATCAGAGGGAAACAGGACACCATTAACTACCAAATATATTGGTTCTGTTTTCTTATTATAACATTATCAGAGAGAAACAGGACACCATTAACAACCTATGATATTGGTTCTGTTTTCTTATTATAACATTATCAGAGGGAAACAGGACACCATTAACAACCAATGATATTGGTTCTGTTTTCTTATTATAACATTATCAGAGGGAAACAGAACACCATTAACAACCAAAGATATTGGTTCTGTTTTTTTATTATAACATTATCAGAGGGAAACAGGACACCATTAACTACCAATGATAGGGGTTCTGTTTTCTTATTATAACATTATCAGAGGGAAACAGGACACCATTAACTACCAAAGATATTGGTTTTGTTTTCTTATTATAACATCATCAGAGGGAAACAGGACACCATTAACTACCAATGATAGTGGTTCTGTTTTCTTATTATAACATTATCAGAGGGAAACAGGACACCATTAACAACCAATGATATTGGTTCTGTTTTCTTATTATAACATTGTCAGAGGGTAACAGGACACCATTAACTACCAATGATAGTGGTTCTGTTTTCTTATTATAACATTATCAGAGGGAAACAGGCCACCATTAACTACCAATAACAGTGGTTCTTACGTACTTACTATAATACCTTAATAAGAGGTTGCATGTTGCCAGAGTCGTAACCATTTAATACAGTGAATTCTGGTTAACATCAGTTTGCAGATAGTCCTTCTTGAAAAATAATCTTGATTGGTCAGTCTTATATTAAAAATAATCTTGATTGGTCAGTCTTATATTAAAAATACTCTTGATTGGTCAGTCTTATATTAAAAATAATCTTGATTGGTCAGTCTTATATTAACTGTTCTTCTGGATACTCTGGAATGAATGTGTTCATGTCATTCCTGTCTTAAGGTGGTACAAGACTTCTCTCGACCCTGAGGTTTTAACCTGATCACAACAAGGTCATCTCGAGCAGTAGTGTCTACCAGCAGACTTTCCTGTAACAGCGTTTTCCGTAATACAAACAAACCGATGACTTTGAGTATTCTATATACAGTACACTGGTGTCACCTTATTGTTCTGGTAATGTCTGTTTGTCTCATACCTTTCTAGACAGATGATACAGTACACTGGTGTCACCTTATTGTTCTGGTCATGTCTGTTTGCTTCATACCTTTCTAGACAGATGATACAGTACACTGGTGTCACCTTATTGTTCTGGTCATGTCTGTTTGCTTCATACGTTTCTAGACAGATGAAGAAGTTGAAGTCTTGTAACTTTTGGCACGTGATGAGACATAATTTTACATCAAGAACAGAGAAATTGTCTGAACAAAGCGCTGATCTGTTTTGAAAAACATTACATCAAAAATGTTTCATTTTATTGTTTGTTTGATTGAATTTCGCGCAATGCTACACGAGGGCTATCTGCGCCAGCCGTCCCTAATTTAGCAGTGTAAGACTAGAGGGAAGGCAGCTAGTCATCACCACCCACCGCCAACTCTTGGGCTACTCGTTTACCAACGAATAGTGGGATTGACTGTCACATTATAACGCCCCCACGGCTGAAAGGGCGAGCATGTTTGGTGCGACGGCGATTCGAACCCGCGACCGAGTTGGTTGAAAGACAGCAGAAAAACAAATCAATAATTTTATAACACCACAGAGAATAAATAACATACTATAATGTTAGTACAAATCCTGAAAGTACAAAGTTGTAACTTGAATTAGTACAAAGTTGTAACTTGAATTAGTACGAAGGTGTAACTAGAATTAGTACGAAGGTGTAACTGGAATTAGTACGAAGGTGTAACTGGAATTAGTACGAAGGTGTAACTGGAATTAGTACGAAGGTGTAACTAGAATTAGTACGAAGGTGTAACTAGAATTAGTACGAAGGTGTAACTAGAATTAGTACGAAGGTTTAACTGGAACTAGTACGAAGGTTTAACTGGAATTAGTACGAAGGTGTAACTAGAATTAGTACGAAGGTGTAACTAGAATTAGTACGAAGGTGTAACTGGAATTAGTACGAAGGTGTAACTAGAATTAGTACGAAGGTGTAACTGGAGTTAGTTCGAAGGTGTAACTGGAATTAGTACGAAGGTGTAACTGGAATTAGTACGAAGATGTAACTAGAATTAGTACGAAGGTGTAACTGGAATTAGTACGAAGGTGTAACTAGAATTAGTACGAAGGTTTAACTGGAACTAGTACGAAGGTTTAACTGGAATTAGTACGAAGGTGTAACTAGAATTAGTACGAAGGTGTAACTAGAATTAGTACGAAGGTGTAACTAGAATTAGTATGAAGGTGTAACTAGAATTTTCACTCGCTGATTCTTCCCAAATTGAGTTTATGATTTTTTGTTCTTACATAAAGAGATGTTCGGTTCGGTGTTAAACAGCAGAGTGTGATTCCAAACGGCACTCGAAACACAACCTCTGCTAATTAACTTCCAGATGACGAACGTACTTGTGTTTCTGTTTAAAGCTAGATTACTTAGATAAAGAAGATTTATCTTTTTATCTCTTCGTTTATGGAGTCTTACTCACGGCATGACCTCTGTTAATCACTCAAAAGAGTTGGACGGACGGACCGCACGTTTTCTACAGATGTACCCTCACTTGAAGGCCACAAGAAATCGCTACTACTCTCGGTTTCCTATTCACGCCCAGGTGCGACGCTTCCAGCCGTTGGCTCGTCTCTTCTGGATTACAGCAACATTGCGCATGGCATGCTGAGCAAAGAGGCAGCATGGTCTCACATTCATCATCACCCATTTCTCCACCCACAGGGTGACCAAAATACACCGAGATGAAGCAGAGTGATCGAACTATTCGTACAGTTAGGCTGACCAGCCTCAAACCAAGAGATCTTGGGACAGTTCTGCATAACATATACCAAGACCGACAATAAGATAGTGCATCACAGTGTATATTGAAAACCAACAAAGTAACTGAAGGTGTAACAAAACGTTATGTTACGCCATCATTTTATTATTTTTAGTTTTCAACTGATTTTTTCATTAGTAAATGAAGAAGAAAAATACCTAAGCCAAGTACTGATAAATAAAAAAAAATCGAGTTTTCACCTGGTGTCACTTGCCATGGTCGTATTGTCCTCTGTTGTTTATTATTTTCTCTGATATATATTGCTTGTAAAATAAGGAAAACCTTCTTATATGAATATAATCAGAGACACAAAGAATCAGTCTTCTCTTCAAAACATGTATTGGTTGCTAATGTTTCGAATAAAGTTTGCAACTTTTCATTATGTTATAACAGTCGGATATTTATTGGTATAGATAACTTACTGTACAACAGACAGGACTGTACGAAGTTGATGAGTTATTTGTTTGTCTTTTTTACAGTCTCACTAGAAACAAACGTGTGACTGGTGTATACGGAAGATGTGGTTGTACATCTGTTTTGTCAGTGTTTAACAAACGGATGGTACAGGAACGTATTGCTAAAGTGGGTTAGTTACAGTGTATGGTACAAACAAAAAATTGTTATCGTGGGATAATGAGTGTATAATTAATTGTATACTAGTTTCTTATACGTAAAGCTCTTTCTCGGCATATCTAAACAGAATAAGTTTATTAGCTGTTCAAACACTGAACTCACTTCATAAGTACAATGAAAAACAAACTTTGATGATGTGATCTGATGAGTGAAGGAGGCGTTTACCATCACTCACTTCCCAGCTAGTTAGAGGTGTAATAACACCTATTTTGATCTTCAACACTCACCTGTATGAACAACGTTTACCATCACTCACTTCCCAGCTAGTTAGAGGTGTAATAACACCTATTTTGATCTTCAACACTCACCTGTATGAACAACGTTTACCATCACTCACTTCCCAGCTAGTTAGAGGTGTAATAACACCTATTTTGATCTTCAACACTCACCTGTATGAACAACGTTTACCATCACTCACTTCCCAGCTAGTTAGAGGTGTAATAACACCTATTTTGAACTTCAACACTCACCTGTATGAACAACGTTTACCATCACTCACTTCCCAGCTAGTTAGAGGTGTAATAACACCTATTTTGATCTTCAACACTCACCTGTATGAACAACGTTTACCATCACTCACTTCCCAGCTAGTTAGAGGTGTAATAACACCTATTTTGATCTTCAACACTCACCTGTATGAACAACGTTTACCATCACTCACTTCCCAGCTAGTTAGAGGTGTAATAACACCTATTTTGAACTTCAACACTCACCTGTATGAACAACGTTTACCATCACTCACTTCCCAGCTAGTTAGAGGTGTAATAACACCTATTTTGATCTTCAACACTCACCTGTATGAACAACGTTTACCATCACTCACTTCCCAGCTAGTTAGAGGTGTAATAACACCTATTTTGATCTTCAACACTCACCTGTATGAACAACGTTTACCATCACTCACTTCCCAGCTAGTTAGAGGTGTAATAACATCTATTTTGATCTTCAACACTCACCTGTATGAACAATATTTATCGTACAGAGATACTGGTTTTGTTCAGCTTATTATACAACAAATCTAACTATTCCATGGGTTTCCTGTGTGTTATTAACATTTACCCTAATAAACGAAGAACGAGATAATGAGTCATAAAATTTAATCAGACGTTTGTCTGTCTGTTTGTTGAATTTTACGCAAGGCTACTCGAGGGCTATCTGCGCCAATCGTTCCTAACGTAGAGGTGATAAACAATAAACAAACGATCCAGTTAACACCACTGACCAACATCTCTTGGGCCACTGTTTACCAACAAGAAACGGGACTAATCGTTATATAAATACGCTCCTACGACTAAAATAGAGAGCATGTTAGGTGTCGCAATTCGAACCCGCGAACCGCCGATTGGTAGTTGAGCTCCATAACCACCGAGCCACGCCTGACCTCTCGGAGTCTTTTACTAAATCAAATGCTATATCTGTTTTTATGTTAAAGGTAAAAACCAAAACGACCTCTATGTATGTTAATATTAAGTTAGTTTTTTTTTACATTATTCGTATTCAGTTGAGAGTCGTAAATTTAAACATCAGTTTTTCGTATTGAATAACTCATAACTTAATATGATTCATTAGCATCGCGGTATCGAATGTTGTTCGGCCATATTTGAACATAATTTCATACATTTACCTACCTTTAATGTAAAATACACTTCAGTCATTCGCTTGAAGGCCAAGCCTACACCTTCTCTTAAGAGAAGTGCAATTAAGGTATCAGTTGTAAGACCAAATCTTGGCATAATTTCAATCTTTACACATTTTTAAGACATTAGTTTTGAGGTATAATTGTGGTATAATTCCTTTTCGTTATTACAAACCTTTCTGAGAAACTTTCCCCATATATCACTGAAACTAGGATAATAAATGGACTCCAGAAAGTTGGTCGTTCGATGTCCAGGAAGCAAACTGATTCTTTTCATATCTCGAGCCTGTGTAATTTAAAATAATTTAATGTTATTGAGGTAGAAACTTTCTTACTAAGAAAAATCGACGAGAAATTCACAGAACCACAATAACTTGAAGTTTACTCTGGAATACTGAATATATGTTACGATTGAAATGAATGAAGTTCGAACTACAATCCGTTGTATTTTTAAAATCTCGCCTCAAGTGAGTTAACTGTGGATAGCTGTCCACGGCTATCAGTGTCGTTTTATGAAAAATCAGTCACTGGTTACAGCTGAATTTTGATCTGTCCACCTTCAGCAGGCCCCGCATGGCCAGTTGGGTTGAAGCGTTCGACTCGTAATCTGAGGGTCGCGGGTTCGAATCCCCGTCACACCAAACATGCTCGTCCTTTTATCCATGAGGGTGTTATAATGTTACGATCAATCCGCTATTCGTTGGTAAAAGAGTAGCGCAAGAGGTGGCGGTGGGTGGTGATGACTAGCTGCTTCCCCTCTAGTCTTACACTACTAAATTAGGGACGGCTAGCGCAGATAGCCCTCGTGTAGCTTTGCGCGAAATTCAAAACAAACTAAACCACCAAGAGCAAAATACGTTGTTTCTAGATACCTGTGGTAATGTGCATTGTTACACTAAACATATCTGCAATACAAGATACAATATACACTAAACATATCTGCAATACAAGATACAATATACACTAAACATATCTGCAATACAAGATACAATATACACTAAACATATCTGCAATACAAGATACAATATACACTAAACATATCTGCAATACAAGATACAATATACACTAAACATATCTGCAATACAAGATACAATATACACTAAACATATCTGCAATACAAGATACAATATACCCTAAACATATCTGCAATACAAGATACAAAATCCCATATGATAACCAGCTTAATCATGTATGTATAAATAAATTTTGATCAAGCTGTTTTTTTACATCCAGAAACATCTGGAGATCTGTAGATGAATTTTTGATCGGGTTGTTTCCTTATTCAGAAATAGCTGGAAATGTTTAGATGAGATATAAATCAATGCTTTTAGCAGCTTGTAAAGTCCTTCAGATATAATTTTCATCAAGTTAGAAACACCTAACATTTTGCTCAAGTTTTTCCATGTTAGGAACATCTGAAGATTTTTAGTTAGAATTTTGATCAAACTGACCCCAAGATCTAGAAATAATCCAAAACTCTTTTGGACAATATTTACACCTAATATATTTAAAAACTATAGTTCTCATTTTAGTCCCGGATTTCTGGTCCCACAAAAGTAAATTTATTTTGTATTATAGTCTCTGTCATCCCAAAAAGAAGAGCTCCTGGTACGTGTTTTGATTGGAACCACTATTTCACTATTTTAAATGGTGTTGTTCTTACATACAAACTGAAATTTAGGACTAAACTGTTATCCTCTGTGTATATATAAATTATAAACTTTAGGACTAAACTGTTATGCGCTGCGTATATATAAATTATAAACTTTAGGACTAAACTGTTATGCGCTGTGTATATATAAATTATAAACTTTAGGACTAACCTGTTATGCGCTGTGTATATATAAATTATAAACTTTAGGACTAAACTGTTATTCTCTGTGTATATATAAATTATAAACTTTAGGACTAAACATATTTTGTGATCGTTGGTTTCTGCTTCCACCTCTGTTGCCAAATATTTATTTGTCCAACGGTCTTAAGCTTGTTACACAGATTTTAGCTCAAATCTTAACTATCACGTCTTCTTTAAAGACGATTACAACATACAACATTTAATGAAAACAGATTTATTAGGATTTTAACAGAATTCAGACTTTTTACATTTCTCTGCCATTAACGTCAACTTAATTTTAGTTGATACTAAAAGTAGTTCATTCATTGACAAGTACAATGGATCTTACCAAAAAAAAAATGAACCTTCCAATTCCCTAACTTTGAACGAAAGATAATGTTACCTGAGAATCCATGAACTCGTGTTGTTACTCTGTGTGTTCTCACGTGATCTGGAAGCCACTTAAGAGCTCATGTAACTCTAACTGTTTACCCACTGATGGCATAGATACTTCGGGTGTACAAATTTATACGTTCTAATGATAAAGTTATCTCCATAGAAAGCAACGTCAGGTAAAAAATAGTCACATTTATACACGCAAGCTTACAGAAAACACACAGACTGCATTAGTTTGTAATTATCCACACAAACTTACAGAAAACACACAGACTGCATAAGTTTGTAATTATACACACAAGCTTACAGAAAACACACAGACTGCATTAGTTTCTAGTTATACACACAAGCTTACAGAAAACACACAGACTGCATTAGTTTGTAATTATACACACAAGCTTACAGAAAACACACAGACTGCATTAGTTTGTAATTATACACACAAGCTTACAGAAAACACACAGACTGCATTAGTTTCTAGTTATACACACAAGCTTACAGAAAACACACAGACTGCATAAGTTTGTAATTATACACAAGCTTACAGAAAACACACAGACTGCATTAGTTTCTAGTTATACACACAAGCTTACAGAAAACACACAGACTGCATTAGTTTGTAATTATACACACAAGCTTACAGAAAACACACAGACTGCATTAGTTTCTAGTTATACACACAAGCTTACAGAAAACACACAGACTGCATTAGTTTGTAATTATACACACAAGCTTACAGAAAACACACAGACTGCATAAGTTTGTAATTATACACACAAGCTTACAGAAAACACACAGACTGCATAAGTTTGTAATTATACACACAAGCTTACAGAAAACACACAGACTGCATTAGTTTCTAGTTATACACACAAGCTTACAGAAAACACACAGACTGCATTAGTTTGTAATTATACACACAAGCTTACAGAAAACACACAGACTGCATAAGTTTGTAATTATACACACAAGCTTACAGAAAACACACAGACTGCATTAGTTTGTAATTATACACACAAGCTTACAGAAAACACACAGACTGCATTAGTTTCTAGTTATACACACAAGCTTACAGAAAACACACAGACTGCATAAGTTTGTAATTATACACACAAGCTTACAGAAAACACACAGACTGCATTAGTTTGTAATTATACACACAAGCTTACAGAAAACACACAGACTGCATTAGTTTCTAGTTATACACACAAGCTTACAGAAAACACACAGACTGCATTAGTTTGTAATTATACACACAAGCTTACAGAAAACACACAGACTGCATTAGTTTCTAGTTATACACACAAGCTTACAGAAAACACACAGACTGCATTAGTTTGTAATTATACACACAAGCTTACAGAAAACACAGAGACTGCATCAGTTTCTAATTAGGCCCAAGGTTAAACAATGGAATGTCTGAACATTGCTCAGTACAGGTATCGAAACATGATTTTTTAGTGTTATAATCCTTTAAATTTACCAATGAACCGAAAATTGTGAACAAAGAAGCAAGTCGTAGAAAGTCGATAAAACAATGATACTTGGACAAGAGTGAATGTGTTTTAAGAGCTATTACTCGACTTGTAGCGAAATTATGTTGTTAAGATATACAGAGCATGTTCTACTGGAAACGTTTAAAAACAATTGATTTTATAGCAAAAGTATTCCACAATTAAAATCATTTCAAGTCTTTAAAGCATTTACATTGCTTCTCTTTTGTTACCGATTCAAAGAAGTTTGATGTTTGTGCTTAAACATTTATCTGATTTTAAGAAAAGTTTTATGTTACATGTCTAGACAACTGTTATCTATTAAGAAAAGTTTGATGTTACATGTTTAAGTGATTGTCATCTGGGTCACAGGATTTTGATATATATAACAATGTATTGTTAACTTGTTAAGGTTGTTTTCTTTATCAATTTCCCGGTTAATCTTTATTTGCACTACTTTAACTTACAGGAAACAGTCAGCAAGATATTCGAAAACTCGGTTTCTTCGTGGATGGGAATTTTTATTGATACCGTCAAAAAATACGCACAGCTTAATTTTCCTTTTAAAAGTTAAATATAGACCACTAAACTCAACTTGTAAGGTTAAATAAACATAGAGGAATGTATTTATAAGATGAAATACGCCTAGTACCTCACGTGATTTGTCAAGTTACATATACATCACTAAAATTTCATAAGATAACAGCAACACTACAGTGACGTCAGTTTATGGTCGCTTTGATAGAATATTTGCAGTTTTCTTTATATATATATCTTAAGAAAAAATCCCAAGTGAAATGTAAGTCCACAAATTTTGTAAATTCTAAAGAGAAACTGTCAGATAGGCGGTTTATATAGAGAGTTCTATATAATTGTGTTTAGCGGTTCTGGACAGGAGGTATCGAGTTCGGATAAAGTATTAATACTTTACTATAATATACATAGTTTAATACACTGTCGTCAGAGTGACAAGTTGTAAAAAAAATGAGGGTCCCATAAAGATGTGTGCATGGTGGTTATAAAGACGTACAAAACTGAGAAAACGTTATTATGTGCAGTAGCGTATCATAAACTAAATTATACACTGTTAGTGTCAACGTCACGATCAAACCTACATTCGTTCAAAATTTTGCAAATGTTTTGGCCCAAACCTCAAAAGCTGAAAAACATTTTAGTACGAGTTTCGAAATCCCATATCTTTGTTTTTCATCTCACGAATCGGACATGAAACGTTTTTATTTCAATACGCTGTAACAGCTGCTGGACAAACATACGTGAATATCCAAGTAAACTACGACAGCTCGAGTCACATTAAACAAGAACGTTCGTTTCTCCATTATTTCGGAAAAAATATATCTAATTATAATTTAATGTATAATAGGAACTCTGAAAAATGAATCTGTTAATTACGTCTCATGTTTGTTTGTTATAATACTGTGTCATTAATTAATTGTGTCTCATGTTTGTTTGTTACAATACTGTGTCATTAATTAATTGTGTCTCATGTTTGTTTGTTATAATACTGTGTCATTAATTAATTGAGTGTCTCATGTTTGTTTGTTATAATACTGTGTCATTAATTAATTGTGTGTCTCATGTTTGTTTGTTATAATACTGTGTCATTAAGGAGTGGCTGTATTAATTGTGTGTCTCGTGTTTGTTTGTTGTAATACTGTGTCATTAAGGAGTGGCTGTATTAATTGTGTGTCTCGTGTTTGTTTGTTATAATACTGTGTCATTAAGGAGTGGCTGTATTAATTGTGTGTCTCGTGTTTGTTTGTTATAATACTGTGTCATTAAGGAGTGGCTGTATTAATTGTGTGTCTCGTGTTTGTTTGTTATAATACTGTGTCATTAAGGAGTGGCTGTATTAATTGTGTGTCTCGTGTTTGTTTGTTGTAATACTGTGTTATTAAGGAGTGGCTGTATTAATTGTGTGTCTCGTGTTTGTTTGTTATAATACTGTGTCATTAAAGAGTGGCTGTATTAATTGTGCGTCTCATGTTTGTTTGTTGTAATACTGTGTCATTAAGGAGTGGCTGTATTAATTGTGTGTCTCGTGGCTGTTTGTTGTAATACTGTGTCATTAAGGAGTGGCTGTATTAATTGTGTGTCTCGTGTTTGTTTGTTATAATACTGTGTCATTAAGGAGTGGCTGTATTAATTGTGTGTCTCGTGTTTGTTTGTTATAATACTGTGTTATTAATTAACTGTGCGTCTCATGTTTGTTTGTTGTAATACTGTGTCATTAAAGAGTGGCTGTATTAATTGAGTGTCGTGTTTGTTTGTTGTAATACTGTGTCATTAAGGAGTAGCTGTATTAATTGTGTGTCTCGTGTTTGTTTGTTATAATACTGTGTTATTAATTAATTGTGCGTCTTATGTTTGTTTGTTGTAATACTGTGTCATTAAAGAGTGGCTGTATTAATTGTGTGTTGTGTTTGTTTGTTGTAATACTGTGTCATTAAGGAGTGGCTGTATTAATTGTGTGTTTCGTGTTTGTTTGTTATAATACTGTGTTATTAATTAATTGTGCGTCTCATGTTTGTTTGTTGTAATACTGTGTCATTAAGGAGTGGCTGTATTAAATGTGTGTCTCGTGTTTGTTTGTTATAATACTGTGTCATTAAGGAGAGGCTGTATTAATTGTGTGTCTCGTGTTTGTTTGTTATAATACTGTGTCATTAAAGAGTGGCTGTATTAATTGTGCGTCTCATGTTTGTTTGTTGTAATACTGTGTCATTAAGGAGTGGCTGTATTAATTGTGTGTCTCGTGGCTGTTTGTTGTAATACTGTGTCATTAAGGAGTGGCTGTATTAATTGTGTGTCTCGTGTTTGTTTGTTATAATACTGTGTCATTAAGGAGAGGCTGTATTAATTGTGTGTCTCGTGTTTGTTTGTTATAATACTGTGTCATTAAAGAGTGGCTGTATTAATTGTGCGTCTCATGTTTGTTTGTTGTAATACTGTGTCATTAAGGAGTGGCTGTATTAATTGTGTGTCTCGTGGCTGTTTGTTGTAATACTGTGTCATTAAGGAGTGGCTGTATTAATTGTGTGTCTCGTGTTTGTTTGTTATAATACTGTGTTATTAATTAATTGTGCGTCTTATGTTTGTTTGTTGTAATACTGTGTCATTAAGGAGTGGCTGTATTAATTGTGTGTCTCGTGTTTGTTTGTTATAATACTGTGTTATTAATTAATTGTGCGTCTCATGTTTGTTTGTTGTAATACTGTGTCATTAAGGGTGGCTGTATTAAATGTGTGTCTCGTGTTTGTTTGTTATAATACTGTGTCATTAAGGAGAGGCTGTATTAATTGTGTGTCTCGTGTTTGTTTGTTATAATACTGTGTCATTAAAGAGTGGCTGTATTAATTGTGCGTCTCATGTTTGTTTGTTGTAATACTGTGTCATTAAGGAGTGGCTGTATTAATTGTGTGTCTCATGTTTGTTTGTTGTAATACTGTGTCATTAAGCAGTGGCTGTATTAATTGTGTGCCTCGTGTTTGTTTGTTATAATATTGTGTCATTAAGGAGTGGCTGTATTAATTGTGTGTCTCGTGTTTGTTTGTTATAATACTGTGTTATTAATTAATTGTGCGTCTCATGTTTGTTTGTTGTAATACTGTGTCATTAAGGAGTGGCTGTATTAAATGTGTGTCTCGTGTTTGTTTGTTATAATACTGTGTCATTAAGGAGAGGCTGTATTAATTGTGTGTCTCGTGTTTGTTTGTTATAATACTGTGTCATTAAAGAGTGGCTGTATTAATTGTGCGTCTCATGTTTGTTTGTTGTAATACTGTGTCATTAAGGAGTGGCTGTATTAATTGTGTGTCTCGTGGCTGTTTGTTGTAATACTGTGTCATTAAGGAGTGGCTGTATTAATTGTGTGTCTCGTGTTTGTTTGTTATAATACTGTGTTATTAATTAATTGTGCGTCTTATGTTTGTTTGTTGTAATACTGTGTCATTAAAGAGTGGCTGTATTAATTGTGTGTCGTGTTTGTTTGTTGTAATACTGTGTCATTAAGGAGTGGCTGTATTAATTGTGTGTCTCGTGTTTGTTTGTTATAATACTGTGTTATTAATTAATTGTGCGTCTCATGTTTGTTTGTTGTAATACTGTGTCATTAAGGAGTGGCTGTATTAAATGTGTGTCTCGTGTTTGTTTGTTATAATACTGTGTCATTAAGGAGAGGCTGTATTAATTGTGTGTCTCGTGTTTGTTTGTTATAATACTGTGTCATTAAAGAGTGGCTGTATTAATTGTGCGTCTCATGTTTGTTTGTTGTAATACTGTGTCATTAAGAAGTGGCTGTATTAATTGTGTGTCTCATGTTTGTTTGTTGTAATACTGTGTCATTAAGCAGTGGCTGTATTAATTGTGTGCCTCGTGTTTGTTTGTTATAATATTGTGTCATTAAGGAGTGGCTGTATTAATTGTGTGTTTCATGTTTGTTTGTTGTAATACTGTGTCATTAAGCAGTGGCTGTATTAATTGTGTGTCTCGTGTTTGTTTGTTATAATATTGTGTCATTAAGGAGTGGCTGTATTAATTGTGTGTCTCGTGTTTGTTTGTTATAATACTGTGTCATTAATTAATTGTGTGTCTCGTGTTTGTTTGTTTTTGAATTTCGCGCAAAGCTACTTGAGGGCTATCTGCGCTAGACGTACCTAATTTAGCAATGTAAGACTAGAGGGAAGGCAGCTATTCATCACCACCCACCGCCAACTATTGAGCTACTCTTTTACTAACGAATAGTGGGATTCACCATGTCCCCATTATTATGCGAGCATGTTTGGTGCGACGGGGATGCGAATCGCACGCCTTAACACGCTTGGCCATGCCGGGCCAATTACGTGTCTCATGTTTGTTTGTTATAATACTGTGTCATTGTAAAGAATGTACAAACTATGTGTCTGACGTTTGTCTGTTATAATAATATGTTATTATAAGTATTAAAAGGGGCGAGTTGTTAACGTGCGTCTCATGTTTGTTTGTAATGATATTGTGTTGTCACAGAAAATATTGGCGATTGCATTATTTATGAGCAACGTGTTTGACTTAAGTAATAGTGTGCATCACAAAGAAACAAGAGCAACTGTTATATGCTAAATGTTTGTGTCTAATTATAGTGTGTCATAGTAATATATACGATCTACTGTATTATTTATGCTTCACTCTATGGTTGTTTACAGCAATAACATAGCATCACAATAAATATAGAAGATTAGATATCATACGTTACTATGTTTGGTTAGAATAACCTACAATAATACGATGTTACCACAAGATATGCGGTTGAGTGTATTTTTAAGTCACAATATTTGACTACAATAACCTGGGTCGTATTGCATTTCAAGGTTTTCATAAATAACCACTAGCATTCAGAGTTGAAACAAGGATGATCCAAGATCCACTCTACCAGTGGATCCGCATTCTTCAATGTGAGTCTTGTGTCACGATTGCGTTTTTTTTTATTTTCTATTTGAACAATTTTGCGACAGATCACGTGGTCAATCTGACAAACATTTCACGTGTGGATGTTTACATTTAAAGACACAAGGGTCTAATGGCGCTGTAGTCAAGTGTTGACAAGATTCGCGTGATTTAACTTTCTTAAATCATGTTTTCTTGTGAAAATACGTGAAGATCTGTGAACTTTTTTTTTTCATTTCTATAGCTTAGTTTACTCTCATTTTAAAGGCTTAATCCACCAATTGCTCAGCGGTAAACTTGAAAGCTTATAACACTAAAATTCTGGATGTGATCCGTGTAGCAGGAAGCTTTGCGCTTAATCAGTATTAACACTTAATCAGAGCAATGTTTGTCAGTTGATTATCTTTGCTACTAACATTAACATCAAAGTTAACTGTATCAGTAAGTATGGTCAGCTTCGTTTCAATGTTGTTGTTGTTTCTAGGTCGAAAGGTTCTCTGTCGTAACGGCTTTATGCATGAGGATGATTCTCCGAGAGTTGACTTGCAGTGTGATTCTGGAATTAGCTGCTGTCCAGAACACTGTGATGTGTACATGTTTCTGCTTCTATGGAGAACCCAAGACTTTAGCTTCAGAATATTATGCTCTTTGACTTTATACCTTTTAGGAATTTCAAAATAACAACTTTGGAAAGACGTTGTGATCAAGCCCCTACGACCTTTCGTGACAGTTGAGTAAAGATTCTTTGTTACTCACATATGCAGCCTGATTTGGTTTGTTTTGAATTTCATACGAAGCTACTCGAGGAATGTCTGTACTAGGTGTCATAATTTAACAAAAATAGACTAGAGTCAACGTCCCCCACCACCAACTCTTGGGCTACTCTTTTACCAACAAATAGTGGAGTTGACCGTCTTATTATAAAGCTCCCAGGGATGAGAGAGCAAGCATGTTTGGTGATGAGGATTCCAAATCGTGACCATCAAATTACGAGTCGAGCGCCCTCATAACCAGTCTGTAGCAGACTACATATATAAGTCCTAAATGTATTGGTATCTGACATGGCCTTGTAACTAGAGACAATTTGGGTGTCCAAGGATCGAAACATGTCGTCAAACATGCCTACCCTCCAGTAACTTTGTGCGAAAACAAAACAAAGAAACAATTTCAAGATGTCTACAGTGGGGCCAGCGGTCGTCTCTGATATGATACGATCTGTCCTTTAACTAAGCATTTTAAAAGATATGGAATCACGGATCTCACTGCTTCTTATTTTGTCCACAGTTGTGCTTCTTTATGTGGGTGTATATCAATAGTTAATGTGGTTTTATACAGAAAGAAAAATATTTGCATTTGTTTCAATTACTTGTGATCTGCTTTTCTAGTCCTTGCTATCCACTCCTTGTACCCTGTGTCAGAGCTACATTCATATCAAAGATTCTCATGTTTGTTTTCAATTTCGCGCAAAGCTACTCAAGGGCTATCTGCGCTAACCGTCTCTAATGTAGCAGTGTAAGACTAGATGGAAGGAAGCTAGTCATCACCACCCACAGCCAACTCTTCAGCTAATATTTTACCAACTAGCATGTTTGGTGCAACTGGAATGCGAACCCGCGACATTCAGATTACGGGTCGCACGCCTTAACACATGTGGCCAAGTTAACTGTCATGAAGTTAACGCTGTTGTCAGTTTTATTGACAGTTACATAGAATATTCTCTTACCTCTTAACCAAGACAATATAATATATAATTATAAGCATTAGAAATGAGGAATTTAAAGAAACAAACCTGGAGAGATTACATGAAACTTTTGTTTGTTTAAAATTTAAGTTTGAAGACATGTTACGTGGCTGTGTATGTATGTGTATTATAGGTAACTCTATATATGGTCAGTAATTGAACTTAATAGCGTTGTTTGTATACCCAGCATTCCGTTTACTAATAAAACAGAGAAAAATAAATTATTTTCTTTTTTTTGAAAATTTGTACATAGATTTCTTTTTTTATTATTCTCTTGAAATGGAAAACTTCACAAATCCAATTCGAGTAACCATTCATCTTAAAGTAATGTGTTGTTATGTTTATGCGTGCTTTTCATTAGATGTGTCATTGTAAAATGGTTGTTCTTTTGTTTAAGGAAAAATTTCCGAATGTGGAAAAAAAATACATCAAAGTTTTAAATTAGATCGAGGGTGATGGATTGTAATCAAATGGTAAATTGTTTAAAACAAGTTCATATGTGTGGTTTACAATATGGAACCTTCACTTCCTTTCAAGTTTAGTCATTTGTTCTGGCTGAACAACAGAGAGAAAATTAAAGTTGCGCACATAGTGAAAAGAAATTAAACGGTCTGTGTAAGACAGATAACGATTAATCAATGACAACTCGTACAGTAACGAACATTGAAAAGTTTTCTACACTTTAAGATTTTTTGCTAAAGTTTGAAAGAAAGTAGCCGCTCAAAAAAATTACTATTTGTTCATCTGAGAACAAAAGGAAGTGAAAGGAAAATAAATAATGAAATAGTTTAATAAACAGTATTACATCATGAACTTTCATGTTTATAAGAAGGCTTTTATATCTGTCTTTCTATTTATCTCTTTAGCTACCTGACTGTCAGTTAGTCTATCTTATTGAGTAGTTGTCTTTCTATCTGTGTATCTGACTCCCAATCGGTTTATCTTTCTATCTATACGTTTGTCTTTATTTATCTTACTACATTGTTTGTCTGTATATCTACCTAACTGACTATCAATCAGTCTACGTTGACTGTTTGTCATTCTATCTATCTATTTATTTACTCCTTCGTCAGTCTACTTACAAGTCTATACAAGTCCTTTTAGTGGTAATCTGGTGTATTCTACATCATTCTATACAAGTCCTTTTAGTGGTAATCTGACGTATTTTATATCCTTCTAGACAAGTCCTTTTAGTGGTAATCTGGTGTATTCTACATCATTCTATACAAGTCCTTTTAATGGTAATCTGGTGTATTCTACATCATTCTAAAAAAGTCTTTTAGTGGTAATCTGACGTATTTTATATCCATCTAGACAAGTCCTTTTAGTGGTAATCTGGTGTATTATATACCATTCTGGACAAGTCCTTTTAGTAGTAATCTCACATATTTGTATATCAATCTAATTAATCCACGTAATAATAATCTGACGTATTCAAATATATCAATAGCCCTCTCCCAGTGGCACAGCGTCATGTCTGCGAATCTATAACGCTAGAAACTAGAACGTCTCGATACCCGTGGAGGGCAGAGCACATTGTTCAGCTTTGTGCTTAACTTCCAACAAACAAAATATATCAAGGTAACTACGCCCAATACTGACAAACGTTTTGTTTGTTTTAGTTGCACATGCGCTAATTTTACTAACATTTCTGTAAAAAGTATTTTTCTTATTCTGACCTGCGTATCGTCATAGTAACGATTTGAACATGGAAACATTATAGGGCATAAACACAAACTTTTCGTTTGAAAGTGTTGTTTGTGTTATTCTGGAGAGAACATGAAGAGATAAAGGGTCCTAACGTTTGAAAGTGTTGTTTGAGTTATTCTGGAGAGAACATGAAGAGATAAAGGGTCCTAACGTTTGAAAGTGTTGTTTGAGTTATTCTGGAGAGAACATGAAGAGATAAAGGGTCCTAACGTTTGAAAGTGTTGTTTGAGTTATTCTGGAGAGAACATGAAGAGATAAAGGGTCTTAACGTTTGAAAGTGTTGTTTGAGTTATTCTGGAGAGAACATGAAGAGATAAAGGGTCCTAACGTTTGAAAGTGTTGTTTGAGTTATTCTGGAGAGAACATGAAGAGATAAAGGGTCCTAACGTTTGAAAGTGTTGTTTGAGTTATTCTGGAGAGAACATGAAGAGATAAAGGGTCCTAACGTTTGAAAGTGTTGTTTGAGTTATTCTGGAGAGAACATGAAGAGATAAAGGGTCCTAACCTTTGAAAGTGTTGTTTGAGTTATTCTGGAGAGAACATGAAGAGATAAAGGGTCCTAACCTTTGAAAATGTTGTTTGTGTTATTCTGGAGAGAACATGAAGAAAATGTTTAGGATATGTGTAATTTTAAACATAATAAAAGTAGAGAGCATAGTTGAAAGAAGCTGTGACTGTGTGATTCTGGAAAGAATGAAAGCTATTTAATGATAGTATGTTAATGTTAAAAAGCGTTTTTGTGGCTTCTCTTCAGTGTTTCACGGTACATTGTCTGATGGCTTATAACGCGAAAAATCTGCTTTTGAAAGCCATGTCGGGCAGAGAAAAAACAGCCAGCCCATTGTGGAGCCTTCTTATTACCAAATAAACATGGGTGTTGTTTGTGTGATTCTAGGGAGACCAACATTAGAGAATAGAACAGTGTCAGTTTGTTCCTGTTGAGGAGTTCTTTGTGAGCGATTAAAAGCGAATAAGAGTAGAGTATTTGGTTTGAATTTCGCGCAAAGCTACAAGAGGGCTATCTGCGCTAAATGATCCTAATTTAGCACTGTAAGACTTGAGGGAAGACAGCTAGTCATCACTACCCATTGCCAACTTTTAAGCTACTCTTTTACCAACGAATAGTTGGATTGACCATCACATAATAACGCCCCAACAGCTGAAAGGGCGAGCATTATGAATCGAGTGCCTTAGCTATGCCGGACCGAGTATTTGTGCATTAGTGTTTACCAACATTGTTAATCTACGTATATCTAACCACGCAGCTTTCTGGTTTCTCTTCCTTCTTGACTTCTTGATGAAGAAATGTCGAGATAAATGACCATTTCTCGTGATTTTCACAGGCTCGCCAAAATTTGTGAACTGTGGTTCAGTGAACAGTGCAACACAAACAACTATTTTATATACAAGAAGTCTGTTTCTGTGTATTCTTATAACGCTATTTTTACAGCCATACAACCGTATTAATGACTTCTTAAGAAACGACATCTGGTGGTCACACAGAATAGTTTAAGGGAAGAAATGTGTGTTCTCCCCTTCTGCTTTCCTTTCTAATTCGGAACCAACGAAAATCAATAGAGGCATGAACTCAGGAGTGAATCTTACCACTGCTTAACGCGTGCACGTAACCATCACATTTACTTTAACGCACAAGCTTATGCGTTTTCTTTTTGGAATTCGTAACAATGACGTTACGTTCCGCCCAGTTCTTTGTTCGCGCCACCATTACTATCTCATGAACGCGCTCATTTGATGAGATTATGTTAAGAAACCAAGATATTTCTGGGGAATTGTTCTGTAATAATTTCCTTAGAAAATAAGAGATGAGAACTGCTGAAAGCAGGCGGTTGTGACAAGAAAATTGTTCTTCGTAATAGGACGAGTTGATGACCATATTTGGAAAGCCTGTGTTACCAACCACTGACGTATACTTGTGTCTTCCATAAAATAATTTAGAAGTTCTGTTTTAGCTGACATTAAACTGTGAATTGACAAATGAAAAGATAATGATTTGTCACAGATTTATTAACACGATATTTACACATCAAATATCACACGAGACAGTAGATAGTATTTGGGAAAGTGAGAAAACTCCTGTCAACAAAAGAATAGTGTATATATCATAAGACTTTCTTTGTTTCTGTATAGACCTGGTGAAGCCAAAATTAGATGAATGAATCAACACATAATTAAAGTTGAACTAGAGTTAGCAGTAAAAAAAAAAAAGTGAATAAAAGTTGGTTATATTTCATATCTGGGAACAGAAAAGGTCAAAGATATATTAATGAAAGCTCTTTGACAAAGAAAATGTGTAATCTACCCAAACGTGATTTGTTTATGATTCTCTAAAAGCTCGGTTTCAATCGTATTCTAGTACTGTGTTATTCTTTCAATCCTACGGGGTCCGCCATGGCCAGGTGGTTAAGGTACTCGACTCGTAATTCGAGGGTGGCGATTTCGAATCCCTGTCACACCAAACAGGTATTATAAAGTGACGGTCAATTCCACTATTCGTTGGAAGAAGAGTAGCCCAAGAGTTAACGATAGGTGATGATGACTAGCTACCTTCCCTCTAGTCTTACACTGCTACATTAGGGACAGCTAGCGCAGGTAACCCTCGTGTAGCTTTGCGCGAAATTAAAACAAAAACAAAAACAAAACAATCCTGCTGAAATACGTTTTCATAACAGAAATACTCGTACATCTACAGAAGAGAACTACATTTACACAAAATGGAGTACGTTTATACGTTTCACAGCAACAGTAATTATGTTCAAACACCGGAAGTACGTTAAGACAATTCACAAGATGTGTAAAGTATATTTACACAGCGGAAGTATGTTCTAACACCGGAAGTATGTTCAGACAATCCACAAGATGGAAGTATATTTACACAGCGAAAGTATATTCAGACACTTCACAAGATGGAAGTATATTTACACACCGGAAGTACGTTTAAACACCGGAAGTATATTCAGACACTTCACAAGATTGAAGTATATTTACACACCGGAAGTACGTTTAAACACCGGAAGTATGTTCAGACAATTCACAAGATGGAAGTATATTTACACAGCGAAAGTATATTCAGACACTTCACGAGATTGAAGTATATTTACACAGCGGAAGTATGTTTAGACAGTTCACAAGACTGAGGCATATTTACACAGAGGAAGTACGTTCTTATACAATAACTTCAGGTGATAATTCACATCATTAGTCTTTCAGTCTCTTAGTGAAAGTAAGTGAGTAGATGGATGAGTGGGTGGAAGAATGGGTGGATTGATGAACAAGTGAATAGTAGTTGACCCATTTAGCTGTAGTGCCGTGCAACGTTGGGTCACCTACCTTATCTGTACGGTGTTGAGTCTATTTCTTTAGTTGCAAATTGTTGACCCTATACCTTTAGCTGTAGGGTGTTATGCTGAGGTTTTACGTGTTTTACAACGCTAATAGTCTGTTCGCACCGCGCCATCTCCTGACAAATGTAGAAAACAAATATTGTGAGTTTCATATATTCGGGAATAAGTGCTTGCCTAGTTTATTGGTAAAGACCTAGTTGTTGGCTGTTGAGCACCTTTAGGTGATATATTATTTTTCATATAAAACGATATCTTCATTATTGTTTTATATACACACGCTATTTTTAACGATAGCATATAATAAATGTAGTACTTGTGAATTATCTCATTAACCTAACAAGCGCATTATAACCTACATTGTTTTCTAAGTTGCACAAGTTACTTAGAACTTAAAGGAAAATTATCGAAAAGAAAAGAAAAACTGCTCTTTAAAAAACAGTTCAGAACACACTGAACCACGTTGTCTTGGTTTGGTTAAGACAGTTCAGAACACACTGAACCACGTTGTCTTGGTTTGGTTAAGACAGCTCAGAACTCACTGAACCACGTTGTCTTGATTTGGTTAAGACAGTTAAGAACACACTGAATCACGTTGTCTTGGTTTGGTTAAGACAGTTCAGAACACACTGAACCACGTTGTCTTGGTTTGGTTAAGACAGTTCAGAACACACTGAACAACGTTGTCTTGGTTTGGTTAAGACAGTTCAGAACTCACTGAACCACGTTGTCTTGGTTTGGTTAAGACAGTTCAGAACACACTGAACCACGTTGTCTTGGTTTGGTTATGACAGTTCAGAACACACTGAACCACGTTGTCTTGGTTTGGTTAAGACGGTTCAGAACACACTGAACCACGTTGTCTTGGTTTGGTTAAGACAGTTCAGAACTCACTGAACCACGTTGTCTTGGTTTGGTTAAGACAGTTCAGAACACACTGAACCACGTTGTCTTGGTTTGGTTAAGACAGCTCAGAACTCACTGAACCACGTTGTCTTGATTTGGTTAAGACAGTTCAAAACACACTGAACCACGTTGTCTTGGTTTGGTTAAGACAGTTCAGAACACACTGAACCACGTTGTCTTGGTTTGGTTAAGACAGTTCAGAACACACTGAACCACGTTGTCTTGGTTTGGTTAAGACAGTTCAGAACACACTGAACCACGTTGTCTTGGTTTGGTTAAGACAGTTCAGAACTCACTGAACCACGTTGTCTTGGTTTGGTTAAGACAGTTCAGAACACACTGAACAACGTTGTCTTGGTTTGGTTAAGACAGTTCAGAACTCACTGAACCACGTTGTCTTGGTTTGGTTAAGACAGTTCAGAACACACTGAACCACGTTGTCTTGGTTTGGTTAAGACAGTTCAGAACTCACTGAACCACGTTGTCTTGGTTTGGTTAAGACAGTTCAGAACTCACTGAACCACGTTTTCTCTTGGTTTGGTTAAGACAGTTCAGAACACACTGAACCACGTTATCTTGGTTTGGTTAAGACAGTTCAGAACACACTGAACTACGTTGTCTTGGTTTGGTTCGAAATTCGCGTAAAGCTACTCGAGGGCTATCTGCGTTAACCGTCCCTAATTTAGCAGTGTAAGGCTAGAGGGAAGGCAACTAGTCATCACCACCCAATCTTTGGCTACTCTGTTACTTTCAGTGAGATTGACCGTAACATTATAACGCAACCCACGGCTGAAATGGCGAGCATGTTGGTGCGAGGGAGATTTGAACTATGAGTCGAACGCCTTAATCTACCTGGCCATGCCAGACCACCACGTTGTCTTAAAAACAGAAACCTAAACCTTACTTGTCATATAGCTGATTGCATTTCCAACCATCATAGAACTTAAGACGTTGTTTAAACAACTAAGTACGTTATGCAAGGTGATGAACTTAGCTCGTCACATGAATTGAACGATCATGAGTAATTTTCTCAGGGCAGTACTTCCTTTAATTTTATAGAAATATTTATTTTGCTGGCAGTTAATAATATGGATGAAAGCTATTTTAATCTTTTTAATTGAGTTGCTTGACATAAGAATAAAATTTCAAAATTAAACAAATTTGTGAGAGTAGAAAATTATAAATATGACGTCACAAAAATCCAGTAAGTTTGAATAATATCCAGAGGTAAGATATTTGGATCAGTGTTCTTTACTAAATACATTCAGTTACTCAAGATGTTTCCGTTTGAGCATCATTTGAAAAGTTACTTAAGCCTATAACTTAACACAGGCCTGGAATGGCCAGTTGGGTTAAGCCACTCGACTCGTAATCTGAGGGTCGCGGATGCGAATACCCGTCGCACCAAAAATGCTCGCCCTTTCAGCAGTGGGGACGTTATAATGTGACGGTCAATCCTACTATTCGTTGGCAAAAAGTAGCCCAAGAGTTGGCGGTGGGTGTTGATGACTAGCTGCCTTCCCTCTAGTCTTACACTGCTAAATTAGGGACGCTAGCACAGATAGCCCTCGAGTAGCTTTGTGCGAAATTCAAAAACAAACACACATCAATCTTCTATTATAAGCAAAGTTTTACTGAGTTACACTCGTAAATTCTTAATTTATAAAATATTGTTAATAATATGTATGTCTGCATTTTTATGATCCTTAGAAAATCTTTGTATACATTTTCAATTCAATTTT
This sequence comes from Tachypleus tridentatus, assembly GCF_004210375.1. NCBI lineage: Eukaryota > Metazoa > Arthropoda > Merostomata > Xiphosura > Limulidae > Tachypleus > Tachypleus tridentatus. Next base: position 5,830,677 of record NC_134829.1, on the reverse strand, counting down.
GACTTGATATGAAGGTATAGTTACACTTCGTATCTGTTGACAGTTTTATTTAAAAAATCTTGCATTCAACGTCTTTGTCAAATATCAAATTAATTTTATTCTGGCGTGAGAATAATTCTTTGAAAATTTAATATTATAAAATATCTGCTGTCGCAAATTTATATTTCTCGTTTCGTTACACGTAATCATGCATTATCAATAGAGAGCGCGACGGTCGAGATGGAGGGAAATATTTGAAAGAGTTGTAACGGATATCTCTTTAAATTTCAAATGTATTTAAACTTTTATTAGCGTAGACTGCTTGAATGTGGTTTTAATTTTTTCTTTAATCTGAAATATCTTTTGGTATGAAATAAACGTTTAAAGTTAGCCTAACATTTCTTCAGTCTTCATTTATTCACTAGTCTTAGGTAAGATAGACTTTCAATGTGATTGTTAACGCTGATAAGTTACTAACTTGTAATAGCATTACTAGGGAATGACTTTAGTAAGATTACAAAGACTGGAGAAGATACAAAAAAAAACAAAAAACATTTGTAATGCATGATAAGGATAAAATGGTACTGCAATTTTCAAATTAAATAGTTGTTATAACAATATTTAGGTCTATCGGTAATACTGATATAATTTACTTTGTTCTATTCGTACTGTGCATAATTCATAGGTGCAGTATACCATAGCTGTATAAAATATATGCTATTGATAATAAATTAACAAATATAAAAATTCTACTTCTCTCTTACATCAAAAGTAGCTGAATTAATCCAACGGTTTACAATGCAAAGTTACATTGCAGTTGCATTAAATTGTTTACTCAGTTTAGTGTGTCTGTCTTTTAATTTAAGTTTTATTAGTTATGTAGGCTGGAATTGTTAATCTCAACAGCGAAGAAAAAACAGTTCACATGTGTGAATAGGTATACTGTGTGTTAAAAAATAATCAAACCTGAATTGCTAACTGGATTAAAATTCTAAAGTTAAAGAGGTGCTACTAATAAAGTTAACATAATTTTAGAATGTGTTTTTAGATGTATTAATTACAAGTCAAAAGAGGTAAGTATTTATATATGAATTACAAGTTAGGCCTTACTCAGAAGTTTGAATATTTACATTCTTGTTTCCTTTATCTTAGAAAGGATATTGACTTATTATAAAGGGTTTCATAGAAGAGATGAAAGATTTATAAGTTATGGATAGACTGATGTTTTAACATATATTTCTTGGGAAGAGATTATCTTGTTGGAGTTTACCTGATTATTTGTTAGATTAACAGGATAAAAACTTCTGGTTTCTATATTCTAAAGACCATAGAACAATTCAACTTATTACTGAGTGTCACTGAAAGATGGAACATCAAAAATGTTTACAATACCAAATGTTCAACTTGTGTTTCTTAAGAAATAAGAAAGTGACAGAGGTTTTGTAAGTCTTATCAAATTTATCAATCTTCAAGAAACATTTTGCCATTAATTTCACTTAAAGTTTTAACAAGAAAGCTGTCTTGCACTGCAGGTTTCATAGACATTGTGGCTGGTATGGGTATTAGAACTTTGATTAAAATAAAATACAGAACAATGTTTTGACCTTCTCAGGTCCTTTCAACCTGAAGATGACCTGATATTGTTTTGTATTTTATTTTAATTAAAGTTCTCATAAACATACCGGTTGTCTTGAGAATACATTTTTACTTTAAGTGTGTTCCTTGTCATCACAAATTCTTGCTGAAGGGTAAGGTAATTTTGGTAGAAGAAATTTGAATTTCTTTGAAAGTCACTATATCCAGTTGTACACTTCTAAAACTTGTTTGCTATTTTGAGCATTGCTTTCAAGTAATAAGATATATAAATACTTAAGTCATACTTTCAAATTTTATATCATGCCATAGGAAACAGTAAAGTGGTGGGCTATAGTCACAAGTGTATGTGTGCATGTAGTGATAGGCAGAATTTATTTGATTGTATGAATTTGTTTTTAACTAATGAAATGATCTTACACATTCAATCTAGATGTAGGCAATAAACACAATTAATAGCTATAGTCAGTTACCAAGGTAATTATCAAGTAATCAAATTATTCTGTTATTTTTAACCAGTTCGAGTGCCTGTCCCATGGACAGATGTAAGTTTATGATTAATGAAAGATTATCTTAGGAGGAGAAAAGTTGTTTCCTTTACATGTAATTGTAATAAAAATGCCCATAAAAACTGCAAAATGTAAAACCACAAATTTCACTTATCTCGACATTGATTCAATAAACCTTCATACTAAATATGGTGAAGGTTTTTCAACAAGGGGTGAAGTATTGGTAAAAGAAATGTAAAAACACTGATAAAAACTGTAAAATATAACAATAAAAATTTGTATTTATCCTCATATAGACCCACCAAACCTCTGTACCAATTCTGGTGAAGATCTGTCTATACACTGTAAAGTAGTTACATGGACATGCAATAGACAGTACTGTTATATCTGTATAGGTTGTTCAGCTTAGTTGATTAGTGTTTTCAGTTATTATGATGTTGTGGTGAAAGAAATATTTCTTGTTGGAAAGACTTAAAATGTACCTTTTCTAAGAGACTTTGTTCAGCTTATTGTTTCAGATAGGAACAAATTGTTTTGGGTTTTTGTTTCATTAATAAACTCAATGAGATTTAAAAGTCCAAGTGTAAATCAGTCTTGTATTAAGCCATGTGTTCCTACTCTTATGGTTGTGATGATTCTGTATTAGGTGTATATAGATCGGGATATTAACCAGGTTTGAAGGAAATGTGGTTCTGCAGATGTAAACATTGTATTGAGTAGCGAGACATGATTACCACATCCCATAAAATCTTGAAGTCTGAGCTACATTTTTATACATCCAGACCATTATTTATGTTGCACATCATTAAAGATTAATTTTTGGATGTTAATGTATTTCTAAAAACATTTATAGTTTATTTAAAATAAACTGTGTTAGTTAGAGATAAATGTCCTTTGTGAAGAGCCTTGGTAACAAAAGTATTTTTAATAGCCTGACAAAGGTTATAGGACTGGAATCGGTGACTGAAGTAAGTGTTGGTATAAAATATGAAGTGTATTAATAAATAACAATCTAGTTGGAACTGACTGGATGTATTAAAAAATGATTCCCACATTTCACAGCCTAAAAATTATAGTCATATTGAATCAAATTATATGATTTTTTTAAAAACTGAATACAATTTACTGAGTATGTCCAAAGCTCTTTGCAATTTGGTTAAGTTTTGTTACTGTACAAATAACAAATGGATAACTGTGACACCCCATCAGTGCAGACAAGGTTAAGGTTATATTACAAAATTTGAAGTTTAATTTCAGTTTAACTTTTAGATTACTTTTTAAGTCTATATTGGTCAGTATACTGTTTAAGTTTGTGAACCACTGAAATGATGGACAGACCATGACTAAAAGCCTGATATAAATGGTAAACATTAAGAAGTCTGGAAACTCTGAACATCAACATACTTTCAAATATATCATCTAATACCAAAAATATTTCTATGGGTTTATTTTATTTTTTTAGAAGGGAAAAAATTGTTTTTTTTTTTTTAAGTATTAAGTTGGTCACAGGTGTTTCTCTTAGTTTTTTTAATACATGTCCTCAGTTACGTCCAAATCTTTTAAATAAAATTAGTTTTTGTAACATTCATTCATTATTTGTGAATTTGTTATGTGTAATGAATTAAACTATAAATTTTAATTTTTCCATTTCCTTGAGCTTGTCTAAGGTTTTATCACTTAATACAAATCGTTTCAAATATGAGTGAAATGTGTCGTTTGTTTACAGTAATAGAGAGACTAGTAATGACAGAAGATATAGAAACAGAGTTTCCTGAGTGGGTAAAACCTGCAGAAGTGTTGAGGTTAAGGAAGAAATTAAAACGGCAGTCCTCGTCTTCAGTTCTCCAAAATGTTGATTTGAATGTATCTACCCAGCAAACCTTCGTACGTAGAATTCCACTTTCAAAAGTACAGGCTGTAAACCCATTTAGGTTTGTCATGTTATTATTTTAAGACTTAAAATACAGTTAGTATTTTGCTTGAAGTAAATAATATTGGAACATTTTATAGGTAACTTGATCTGTTTCATCTAATTTATGTAGAAGAATAACACTTGTTTGACACCTACAGTAAGTTACTGTTAAACTTAATGGTTTAAAATATGGCTTAGAGCAAATTGTAAAATATTCATAACCATTTGAAATATATCTCTTGTAGCCTGTTTTTATATCTGTCATTAGAAATTTGTTTATGTTATTATTTGGTTAGAAGGAAGTTTAATAAAACATAAAGCTCAGGAAATAACTTAAGTCCTGTATAAAAAAGTTAAACTGCAGTTAATTGGTTCATTAGGGTAATTGAGAAAGCTCTCTTGACTGATCAGTACATAATTTACTTTTTTACTGTTATCTAATTCATTGGATGCTATTAATATTGTAATGAGCATTAAGATAGCAAGTTGGTGCCAGTTTGTAAGTAACTAGTTGGAGTAACCATCCTCTGGATGGAAGATATTAAAATTTAGTATTAATGAAAGGTTATCTTAGGACATGACAAGCTGCTTCTGTTACATGTAAGAGTAAAAAATGTAAACTGCAAAAGAAAGTGAAACCGTAAATTTACATGGACCCCTCTGTGGATCCAACAAACCTCTGTGCTGATTTTTGTGAAGATCCATCCACACCCTATGAACAGACAACAGATAGTGTTATTATATTCATGTAAATTAACACACTAAAATGTTGGACTAAAACTCAAAAAATTAAACTTATTATAAGAATTTGAACAACAATAGAAACTTCTACAACAACGTTATTTATGTAAACTACAATTCTTTTGATGTTTAAAATAAAACCTTGTATCTATTTTTTAATACAAGTAATATGGCTAATAAAAGGTAACACTTTAGTTTTAAATGTATTCTGACTAATAATTACATTTAAATCACTAGTCGTGTCTGGCACTGTCAGTGATGAGGACTACCTTGCCTCTAGTTTACCACTTTATATCAGTAATGGCTAGCATATGTAGCCTTTGAGCAGATCTGCACAAAATATGAAAACATAGAAAAACAACTTTATCTTAAAATGAATGGTAGCATTTTAAATAGATAAAAAAAAAACAAATTTTTTTCTTACAGAAAAAGAAATGAATAAGAAAATCAGAGAAATAAGACTTTAATTATTACATATTTTTTTTATGTTTCCAGGCGACAGAGCCCAAAGAAACGATCATTCAGTGAGGTGTCACAAGACAGAGTGGAAGATATAGGAATATTCAACGGTATCTCAACAACAGACAAGGTGCAACAGTCTGTTTATGTGATGTTAACAGTGGACTTCTTACTTTAGAAATTTGTATCTATACTTTTTTCCAGTTGTTGGAGAGTAAAAAAATAAGATATTTATCACATACTTAGATATATATGTTAAAAAGAGTGAGAAATTGATTTTGTAAGATGAATCCAATGATAGATTTGCACTTTATAGCTCCAACATTTTATCTACTACATAATCTAGAAGATAAAATTAATGACATGTCTTAGGTATATCCAAATGTTAGTTTGTTGTGGTAAATGAAAGACAACCAAGACACCTTATATGGAATAAAAATTTTCTTAAAATTCTCAGAGGAATTGACAGTTAAACTTGTTTATGGGTGAACTCGTGTAGAATTTCCAGAAACAACTGAGGTAGGAAAGTGTCCTATAAATTAACAAAATATGAAAGATGTTTTCAGTTTCTAGTGAGATGCTATGTTTATGAAGCTACATAACATTTTCAGTGCTGCCTCAAGTTGTACAGTAAACACTGATAACAAAGTGTACCAGTCATTGTACAAAGGGTTAACCACACATAATAAAAATAGTCTGTATACTGATGCTGTAAGACGTTGCCTCAGATGCAGTTCGAAGAACTTATTGCAATCATTTTCAAAGAAAGACATTTTTGTATGCGATTGTTAAACAATATTGAGCCACAATACCTTTGAAAGTGGATAATTTACATCAGTGTCTAGAACGGCATCAGGAATGTGATACTGATATTTTAACAGTGGACTAAACACACAGGTTTAGACTGTTTAATATATGGACTAGACACACAGGTTTAGACTGTTTAATATATGGACTAGACACAGGTTTAGACTGTTTAATATATGGACTAGACACAGGTTTAGACTTTTTACTATATGGACTAGACACAGGTTTAGACTGTTTAATATATGGACTGTTTAATATATGGACTAGACACACAGGTTTAGACTGTTTAATATATGGACTAGACACAGGTTTAGACTGTTTAATATATGGTTTAGACTGTTTACTATATGGACTAGACACAGGTTTAGACTGTTTAATATATGGACTAGACACACAGGTTTAGACTGTTTAATATATGGACTAGACACACAGGTTTAGACTGTTTAATATATGGACTAGACACACAGGTTTAGACTGTTTTATATGGACTAGATGTTTAGACTGTTTAATATATGGACTAGACACAGGTTTAGACTGTTTAATATATGGACTAGACACACAGGTTTAGACTGTTTAATATATGGACTAGACACACAGGTTTAGACTGTTTAATATATGGACTAGACACAGGTTTAGACTGTTTAATATATGGACTAGACACACAGGTTTAGACTGTTTAATATATGGACTAGACACACAGGTTTAGACTGTTTAATATATGGACTAGACACACAGGTTTAGACTGTTTAATATATGGACTAGACACACAGGTTTAGACTGTTTAATATATGGACTAGACAGGTTTAGACACACAGGTTTAGACTGTTTAATATATGGACTAGACACACAGGTTTAGACTGTTTAATATATGGACTAGACACACAGGTTTAGACTGTTTAATATATGGACTAGACACACAGGTTTAGACTGTTTAATATATGGACTAGACACACAGGTTTAGACTGTTTAATATATGGACTAGACACACAGGTTTAGACTGTTTAATATATGGACTAGACACGCAGGTTTAGACTGTTTATATATATGTTTAGACTGTTTAATATATAGACAGGTTTAGACTGTTTAATATATGGACTAGACACACAGGTTTAGACTGTTTAATATATGGACTAGACACACAGGTTTAGACTGTTTAATATATGGACTAGACACACAGGTTTAGACTGTTTAATATATGGACTAGATATGGACACAGGTTTAGACTGTTTAATATATGGACAGGTTTAGACTGTTTAATATATGGACTAAACACAGGTTTAGACTGTTTAATATATGGACTAGACACACAGGTTTAGACTGTTTAATATATGGATAGACACACAGGTTTAGGATATACTAGACACAGGTTTAGACTGTTTAATATATGGACTTTGACACACAGGTTTAGACTGTTTATATACTAGACACACAGGTTTAGACTGTTTAATATATGGACTAGACACACAGGTTTAGACTGTTTAATATATGGACTAGACACGCAGGTTTAGACTGTTTAATATATGGACTAGACACGCAGGTTTAGACTGTTTAATATATAGACTAGACACAGGTTTAGACTGTTTAATGTATGGACTTTGACACACAGGTTTAGACTGTTTAATGTATGGACTTAGACACACAGGTTTAGACTGTTTAATATAGAATATCATTCTGGAATGAGCTAAACTTCTGTCTTTGGTGTTTTTAGATTGAACTTAAATTCCACAAAGTTTTATGAAAAAGTTCACAGATTCAGTAAAACTGTTGTAAGTTTTTGATTCCTACAGTACACGGTAGTAAACTTAGGAGATGTACATGTAGTGTTGTTGACTTGGCTGAGATCAGAAACAGTTTGTTGTGTTCTTGGCTGTTTGTTCCTATTTTTATTCTTTGTTTTTATAACAGATATGAAGGTCTTGACCTTGGCTTGAGTGGAATAATTCTCATCACCTTAGCCATTGGTACTATACAGCTTTCAGTGCAGCTCACTTACAGTAATGGTGGACAGATCTTACTGTTGGTTCCAGCTGAAACCCAGACTTCAGTTGATAAAAGTGCCATCTAGCTGTTTCAAAAGCTTGTGCTCCAATCTTCAGTTTCTAACTTTGAATGTCATCAACAAACATAGCAGTACAAGTACAACTTGTCTCTGAATACATTTCTCTGATAGAGCTTGTTGTACATTGTTAGCAGATCAGAATAGTTTTGTATCATCAGATTTCTTACAAATATTTATCAGTCATTTTGTAAGACCATCTGGATCTTCTTGGAGTAACATGGTATATAGAGTCCTTGATACAGTCATGTAGAACAGAAGCAATCGATTATTCTTGTCCAGAGCAGTGAAACTTGATGCTTTCTACCAAGATTCTTCATTTGGGAAGTTTGATGTTGCTGTGAACTTGATACTAAGGAACCATTGGATTGAATAAACATCATTTTCATGCCCTGGTTTCAATGATGCCTTCAATGCCTTACTTTCACTTTTGAGTTCTTCAATGATTTACATCTGTGTCATCTTCTAATGGAATGTTGTAACCAGTCCTTCCTTTTTTTTCTTTAATTTGCTCTGTGGCTGTTTCCCATCTGTTTCTCATACCATTTTGACCTCTAGACCTAAACTGTTGCATCCACACCTATATTGAGAGCATTTACCACAAATGTAACCACTTTACACCTATAGCCGTTTTCTACTTTTCCTATATTAATATCGCTTCATCAATACAAGATCACTCACTGAATGTCAATAGTATGTCAGTATCTATTTTGTGGCCAACTGTGGATCTGGTTTTCATGAAGGGTGCAGCAATTGCCTTGGGGTTTGATAAAAGTGTTAGCCAATTAATAAATGATTTGGAACACTTGAAAAATTAAGTTCTGCAACATTCTGAGTGTGTTGCCTGTGGAAACACGGTTAGTAATTAAATTTAAGTGATCTAACTTGAATTTGGTAATATGTGAACGTCATTCTCGAGTTATTTCAAAATGCTAATTAACTAAATAAAGCTTTGGAACTAATAATGGAAATTTCTCAATTCATTTCCCCCCAAGACACTTTGAAACTTTTGATGCATGTATGAAAATTGTTAAACCCTTTAAATGGATCTTTTTAAACTTAACCCCTCGTTTGTGTAAATCTGTCTATTACTCCATGAGCAAAAATTTGGGAATATTTGTGATGGGTAATTTAAAATGTGAGTAAAATGCATGCATCGTAAGCCATCTACAGGTGAAGTGTTATTGATAATAGGTCTCTGTTGTGTAGGCACCATAAACTAAAGCAATATACAGCATAGCATATTAAGATATTTTAAGAATTTGTAATAAAAAGTTTTGACTCTTGACTTAAATATTCTAAAGCAAGTAGGGTAAGTTATACTTTGTGAATTCTGCCTTTAGGAACAACCATCCGTACTTGTAGGCTTAGCAAGACTTGTCCATTTCAATATCTGGTCACACCACCATCAACTATAACCTTCCAAAACATTCAGTTAAGAGACTGTATCGATCATTATAATCACATGAAAGTTTAGATGTTTATCTTGTTAACTGATCTGTTTTCAGGTCAGAGTTTATGATAAAGTTGTGCACCCTACCCTGCCAGCGTTATTAGACGACAATGCTAATTTTGGGAGTAGCACATCATCAGAAGAATATGGTACTTCATTTGACCAAAACTGCTTCAAGTTTCTCCATGTAAGTGTATTCTCAAACTCTTTAAAAATTGTTCACAGAGGGCAAGCGTATCTGGTTTGTCTGTATAATTTTTGGATGTAAATTTAGTGTCTGTGAATCTTTTATTTTATTTTTTCAGGGTCAAAACTGTTTCTCTTTTTATAAAATGTTTCTTACAATTCTTTAACAATCGTAGACTTTATTCTAGGGTTTTTAAGACTGTATAAGTGTTTCAGAAACCACAACAATAGACTTTAAAAACTAGATTGTTTTACCATAGATACTAAAGTTTCTTCTATCTATTATTTGATTGTACACGTTAGAAATTTAAAACAATTACTGTCTCAAAGTCAGGATGCTCTTTTGTTTTAAGTTTTTATGTGCGTGTTAATTTTTGTTGCTCCTTGAAATGTAAGCACATAAGAAATGCAAATGTGTGATACATATATTTTAGTTTGTTTATGCTCTGTTTTTCTTAGTATGTGTTTAACTGTCTCCTGTGTGTTATTTTTGTATGTTATGATTAATACTGTTTGTTTTGATTTGTGTATATCTTTATTGTTTTATTCATATCTGTGTATCTTAACGTATATCAATGTTTTATTTACTTTCATGAAGAACAATAAAGGAAAGAGACAACTGCCAGTTGACTGGAGCTTAAAAACTAAAGTTCGCTTTATCTCGAGTAAACCATTTCCTTGGAAGGGCAGCTTAAAAACATCTGAGGAAGCAAGTGGAACAACAGGGTTTGTTAGGTGTTTGAATACCAGCAAATCCATAGAAAAGGTGTGTCATTTTGCTGAAAATTTATTCCCAGCATGATTACTGTAATTTACTGAGTTTTGCACTTTCTCTGTTCTTATTAAAACATGCAACAAAATGAGTGATGTACATCAAATTACGTTTGTGTTAACATGCAACAAAATGAGTGATGTACATCAAATTACGTTTGTGTTAACATGCAACAAAATGAGTGATGTACATCAAATTACGTTTGTGTTAACATGCAACAAAATGAGTGATGTACATAACATGCAACAAAATGAGTGATGTACATCAAATTACGTTTGTGTTAGCATGCAACAAAATGAGTGATGTACATCAAATTACGTTTGTGTTAGCATGCAACAAAATGAGTGATGTACATCAAATTACGTTTGTGTTAACATGCAACAAAATGAGTGATGTACATCAAATTACGTTTGTGTTATTGAGTACAAAATATTTTTAAGTAATCTTGGAGTATAAGCGAACATGCGTGCATGTTTTATACATTGATAAATGCTCGAAAAAAATAGTAACTTCAAAAGTAAAAAGTGCATGTGAAACTTTTATCATAGTTTTGACTCAGTTAATATTTGTGCAGTTTTGCTACATAATGTAGTGGTTTCTCAGGATTTCACAATTAGCATATCATGATGCTTTTAAGCTATTTTTCCCCATGAATGCAAGCAAATCTTTTCATATGATGCTATTGAGATGACACTAATATTTCTGCTCTGTTGTCCCACACAGCAGGAGTGCAGCTTAGACACCAGTCCGAGAGCTGTGTTTCATCAACACTGCTTGTTGTGGATGCACCCTTCTTTTCCTTGGCTCCAGCTTTTTCCACGTATTAATCCTGAAAGATGGAGGTTGGTAATCTAGAAATACTCTTATCTTATTGTAATTTATTGTGATAAATCACAGATATGAAATTTCTCAGACCTTTGAGCTATGTATACAATCCTTTTAATAATAGGAGGAGGGTGAATTATTAAAGTGTATTTTCTGGTTTTTTTCTCTTGAATAAATTTGTTGTTGTATTAACAGCACATTACACACAAACACAATGTATGTGGTGTGTGTGTGTTTATATAGCAAGAAATTGTCACATTCAAATAAGATATCTTACCTTCATTTACAAACAGTTTTTCTTGACATATGTTGCCCTCTAACTGCAAATTTTTGTTTGCTACTAGCTTTGCCCAGGTATGGTTATTCTTATGTCCCTATTGTATGTCATATGGTAACTGTTGACATGAAGTGTTCCAAAAGACAGCTTGTAGGTATTCCTTATGGTATTTTACTTCACAAAGATGTTTACCCAGAACATACACTCATGGACTAAGTAAAGCAGATGGGGATTGCTATCCACGTGTTGAAGGTCCCATTCACCCTGTTTAGCACTCCTCTGGACTCTCGAATGAGCTGTTTCCCCATTTTTCTAGTGACATATGGGATTCATTTTGCTGTTAATCAGTTTCTTGCCACTAGGGTGGTTAAACATGGAGGCTTCCTCCCAAGTGTGCTCAGTCACAACAGGTTCTGGTGTAGGTTTTGTTTGTACAGCCCCATTTTGAAGAGATTAAAGTGCTGCACAGAAAATAGGGTGCTAGTGATGGTAGGAGTTGTGTCCTGTGTTCCTATTGGTGGAGGTTTGCTACATGTGTGGTAGGAGTTGTGTCCTGTGTTCCTATTGGTGGAGGGTTGCAACATGATAGCATGCAGATGTCTCTCATAATTGCATGTGGGTGTATCAGGGCTAGTGGCAAACAAACATTTGTACCTGTAGAGAACAATACAAGTCAAGAAAAGCTACAACATTTTCAGTTTAGGAGGATGTTACTACTTTGTTTTGTTTTGTATAGAACTTTTGTTACAATCCAAACTTTTATCTTTCAGTCAAGCAACATTTTGTATTGACTCCAGCCTCCAGGAACAGTTACATGAGGATTGGTAAGTGTGTATTACAGTTTTTCTGTTATTAAAAGCTGTCTATATTTTGCCATTATTAAGAAAAACAAACAAATCCCAATCACTGTGAGTAAATTATCATAATTATCAACAACTGCTTTTAGAATTTTTTGTAACTATTTCAGCCAATGAAAATACATGAAGCCTGAGCAAACAGAAGAATACATCCTACAATAATACAACAGTGTATTAATACAAAGAAACTTTAGCAGATGTACCAAGCAAGAGCTGAATATCTGTAGTCAGGGTTAACTTTGTTTTACTGTGAAAATAATTATTTGTATTTATATATTTTACAGATATACAGATAGTCTATATTATATATTAAAGAACTATTCCAAGTCTGTACAATAAACTGGGATATTTATATCATATATAATTTACAGACATACAGATAGTCTATATTATATATTAAAGAACTATTCCAAGTCTGTACAATAAACTGGGATATTTATATCATATATAATTTACAGACATACAGATAGTCTATATTATATATTAAAGAACTATTCCAAGTCTGTACAATAAACTGGGAACAAAGTTTACTGTAACAGTTGAAACACCAAAAGATAACCAACATTCACATCTTATAAGACTTCAGAGCATGTCCAGAACCTATTTTGTTTTTGAAAAGGGACTGTTACTTATGATGTTTTAATTCTGCATGTGGGTTATCCTATAACAAAGCCACATCATGCTATCTACTATGTCCACTATGAGGAATCGAACTCCTGATTTTAGTATTGCAAATTTGAAGACTGTATCACCAGACGATGTTTCAATTCTGTAAAAATATAACATTGACAAGTATACCAATAGTTGTAAAAGATCTATTATATATATTGAAACATGTTTACAAAATAGTGTTACAGTATTAGTAACACTAAATAAATATATATTGTTTTCATTGCTGAATTAATGGAAATTACATTTCTACTCAGTAGCGCTAGATCTGTAGCCATCAATCTGTGTACATCTTACTTTAATGATGAAGTAATGTGTATCTGTAGCCATCAGTCTGTGTACATCTTACTTTAATGATGAAGTAATGTGTATCTGTAGTCATCAGTCTGTGTACATCTTACTTTAATGATGAAGTAATGTGTATCTGTAGCCATCAGTCTGTGTACATCTTACTTTAATGATGAAGTAATGTGTATCTGTAGCCATCAGTCTGTGTACATCTTACTTTAATGATGAAGTAACGTGTATCTGTAGCCATCAGTCTGTGTACATCTTACTTTAATGATGAAGTAATGTGTATCTGTAGTCATCAGTCTGTGTACATCTTACTTTAATGATGAAGTAATGTGTATCTGTAGCCATCGTGTACATCTTACTTTAATGATGAAGTAATGTGTATCTGTAGTCATCAGTCTGTGTACATCTTACTTTAATGATGAAGTAATGTGTATCTGTAGTCATCAGTCTGTGTACATCTTACTTTAATGATGAAGTAATGTGTATCTGTAGCCATCAGTCTGTGTACATCTTACTTTAATGATGAAGTAATGTGTATCTGTAGCCATCAGTCTGTGTACATCTTACTTTAATGATGAAGTAATGTGTATCTGTAGTCATCAGTCTGTGTACATCTTACTTTAATGAAGTAATGTGTATCTGTAGCCATCTGTCTGTGTACATCTTACTTTAATGAAGTAACGTGTATCTGTAGCCATCAGTCTGTGTACATCTTACTTTAATGATGAAGTAACGTGTATCTGTAGCCATCAGTCTGTGTACATCTTACTTTAATGATGAAGTAATGTGTATCTGTAGCCATCAGTCTGTGTACATCTTACTTTAATGATGAAGTAATGTGTATCTGTAGTCATCAGTCTGTGTACATCTTACTTTAATGAAGTAATGTGTATCTGTAGCCATCAGTCTGTGTACATCTTACTTTAATGATGAAGTAATGTGTATCTGTAGCCATCAGTCTGTGTACATCTTACTTTAATGATGAAGTAATGTGTAATATTTCTTTGTTGCAGCACTAAGTCATTGTTTTAATCATAAATGTAAGTCCAGAGTAACTTGTTACTGGTTTTGTTGGATGTGTTTTTTATTGCATGAATGGTCGGTCAGCAGTTTCTTTCATACTTGAAGTAAAAATGTATCTCAAGATGGCTGGTATGGGTATTAAAGTAGAGAACAACGTTTCAAACTGGAGATGATCCGAGAAGGTCAAAACCTTGTTTTCTACTTTAATACCCATACCAGCCGTCTGGAGATACAGCACTTTCTCTATTAATTTCAACAGTTGATAATTTTTAAATAGTTGCGTGTATCCCTGGAGATACAGCACTTTCTTTATTCATTTCAACAGTTGATAATTTTAAGAAATGGTTGCATGTATCCCTTAAAGTAATGGTACAATGATTTGGAGAAATTCAAGATACTTAAACAATACTCTCTCCTGCAGTACTCTAAGTTATGGATTATACTTAAACAATACTCTCTCCTGCAGTACTCTAAGTTATGGACTATACTTAAACAATACTCTCTCCTGCAGTACTCTAAGTTATGGACTATACTTAAACAATACTGAGCACAAGGTTATAGGAACCCTAAATGACATTAATTCTGCACAATGATAGAGTAAGGACAAGTTTACTTGAGTGACGTTATTTGTGGAAAATAGAACCAAAAGAAGATTAAGGAAGAAGCAGAATATGGTACCATTCTGTACAATACACCCAATAAAAAATCTACATTTTAATTAAGGGAGAAGCAGAATATGGTACCATTCTGTACAAAACACCCAATAAAAAAATCTACATTTTAATTAAGGGAGAAGCAGAATATGGTACCATTCTGTACAAAATGCCCAATAAAAAAATCTACATTTTAATTAAGGGAGAAGCAGAATATGGTACCATTCTGTACAATACACCCAATAAAAAATCTACACTTTAATTAAGGGAGAAGCAAAATGTGGTACCATTCTGTACAATATGCCCAATAAAAAATCTACATTTTAATTAAGGGAGAAGCAGAATATGGTACCATTCTGTACAATACACCCAATAAAAAATCTACACTTTAATTAAGGGAGAAGCAAAATGTGGTACCATTCTGTACAATATGCCCAATAAATATTTTCCCCTTATTCTAACATTTTATGTAATAAAACTTTTCTCTGTAATCCTATAAGTTACATCAGGAGATTGGCTAGTACTTACTTCCAACACTGATTTTAACATAATCCTCAATACGTTCACTTTTAAGTTTTTAAACGTTTCTCACTTTCTTTAATATACATTAAACACCGGTTACTCTTTAATAGACACTAGAAGCTGGTTACTCTTTAATAGACACTAGAAGCTGGTTACTCTTTAATAGACACTAGACACTGGTTACTCTTTAATAGACACTAGATGCTGGTTGCTCTTTAATAGACACTAGACACTGGTTACTCTTTAATAGACACTAGACACTGGTTACTCTTTAATAGACACTAGACGCTGGTTACTCTTTAATAGACACTAGACGCTGGTTACTCTTTAATAGACACTAGACGCTGGTTACTCTTTAATAGACACTGGTTACTCTTTAATAGACACTAGTTACTCGCTGGTTACTCTTTAATAGACACTAGACACTAGGCGCTGGTTACTCTTTAATAGACACTAGACGCTGGTTACTCTTTAATAGACACTAGAAGCTGGTTACTCTTTAATAGACACTAGACGCTGGTTACTCTTTAATAGACACTAGACGCTGGTTACTCTTTAATAGACACTAGACGCTGGTTACTCTTTAATAGACACTAGACGCTGGTTACTCTTTAATAAACACTAGAAGCTGGTTACTCTTTAAGAGACACTAGACGCTGGTTACTCTAAGAGACACTAGATGCTGGTTACTGGTATAATAATAAGCTGTAATAGAACAAGCTAGAATAACTATTTCATGAAAACAAAATACTACACTAACATTCAGCTATCTTGTGTCTTCCAGGAGAGAAGATAACGCTAATAATTTGATTTATAATTACCACTAGAAGGTGTTTTTGTCTAATCACCTTATTTAATAATATTATGGAGTGAATTAATAATCTAAATATAATGTAGCTACTTTGAGGTGCAAGGTGAAATATTTATAAACTGAAGATCCAATGAAGCAAGATATGTCAGAATTTAGTAATTAATTCAGAATAATGGAACTATTGTCAATTGTTTTTTAATTACGGCAAAATTAGATATCTCTTAGTGTACAATATATTAAATATTAAAAACAAATTAACTGTCATGACTTAAGAGAAAATGTTAAAAATTGTAAGCCAGTGTATTGAAAGGAAACCTGCTACACTAAACAAAATTTAAAGCAAAAGTGTAAAGTCTGTTTATAACTTCACTTAGCTGTGGATAAGTTTGTCAGAACTGTATTCCAACTATTTCAATTACCAAACTTTAGGTATTGTTTCTTTGTCATTTTACATCAATATAAATATAGTTTTATTTAATGGTAATGTATTTTTTATATGGGAAGTATGGGTAAGCAGAAAATGTTGAAAAACAAATTACATTTTTATATTTGTTTACCTAAAACTTACATTCTGTGAACAAATTACTAAACTTTACAGGACATAAAATGTAATTTTGTTTAAAGATTTTGTATTTACCTGGTAGAACCCTATTGCTCCCAACTACAGCTATTAATTTGAAGTTATATGGTTTAAGATAAAAATTGATTTTTAAGAACAGAATGCTGCAGAATAGATAACAGGTAAAGAAATAAACTACAAGGTGATCATGCATGTTTATTTGTAACATGTAACTGAGACATAATGTTTTTGTGATTAATAAACACATTGTACATTTTAGGTGCAATAGTTTCAAGTCACTTTTTCAACTTACAAAAGCTCGCCAGTGTCCATATTTTTACCTGTGTGCTCCTACGTTCACCGTCTTATTTCATTCAGCGGGTGTTGCTGGCATTCAAGAATTCCATGCAGTCCTGACACCGACCACAAGAGGGTTACGGCAGGGGTTGACAGACGAGGGTGATTAATGTGAAATTCAATTATTTTAGTGAATAAAATTATGTATATAATTATTTATGTATATAGCACTTTTTATGTCTACATTTTAAGTTATAAAAATGTAAAACAAATAAATGAAAATGGCTATCTATCCCAGGCATGCAAGTTTTAAGTTTCCAAAGGGTCTAAACAATACACAGATTTAATGATCCAGCCACTTTGTCTAATATTCAGCCATCAAATGGTTGACATATTCAAAATATCTCGGTTGCTGTGTTCCTTCATTTAGTTGTTTTACTACAACCAATTTTAAATTTTAATATAATTGCTTCAATGGTTTCTTTACTTTCACAGGATACTAGAAACAGTGGGCTAGGTAAGTACTTGTGAAAGTTTGGAAAACAATTAACGAATTATGGACTTAATTGGAAGGCTTATTAATACTGAAAGAAAGTGAATGTTTCATAGTGACCAGTCAAGTGACATGTTTAACATGATATACTGATGAGTCTAGTTTTACATCAATATAACATCATAGAAATCAATTCCAACTAAGTTGTTTTTCTGCCAGCTCTTTGACAAACATGTATTAGGAAGTAAACAGTGCCTTAAGTTAAATTACCTAAAATTAAGTTCCTTTGAAAACTGAGGCCACTGATGACTGTTAGAATAAAAACTAATTAAAATAAACTCATCCAGACTGATAGATTAAAATAATTACTTAGGAAAGTGTAATATTCACTTGTTCTAAAATATTTCAGTTCACTTTACATGTAATAGAGCATGTTTATTTGGTGTATGATCACATGGTTATCAAAAGGTAAAATTAAACATACTTAGGTATGTACAGTCATGTGAAAAAGTTAGGACACCCTATGAAAGCCTGTGTATTTGTGTAACAGTTTTGGATATATAGATATTTAATCTCAATTTCAACAATACTGAGAGATTATAGGAATATAACTAAACAATTAAAACTGAAGAAAAGACTTTTCAAGATCTTCTGTAAATGTAATTCTACAAAACTGTATATTCTACCTGAGGAAAAGTTAAGACACCCAACCCCCTAATAGCTAGTGTTACCCCCTTTGGCTGAAATAACTGCAGTGAGATGCTTCTTGTAGCCATCTACCAGCCTCTGACATCGGTCTGAAGAAAGTTTGCTCCACTCCTCAATGCAAAATTCTTTCAGGTGTGAGATGTTTGAGGGGTTTCTTGCACGTACAGCCCGTTTCAAGTCACCCCACAGCATCTCAATGGACTCTCCAATTTGGTGGATTTACTGGTATGTTTTGGGTCATTGTCATGTTGCAGGGTCCAGTTCTGCTTCAGCTTTAATTTTTGTACAGATGGTCTCACATGATCCTCAAGCACCCTCTGATACACAGTAGAATTCATGGTGGATTCTATGATTGTGAGCTGTCCAGGTCTTGCTGCAGCAAAGCAGCCCCAAACCATGACACTTCCACCTCCATGCTTCATAGTTGGTATGAGGTTCTTTTCTTGGAATACCAAACATGCCCTCTGCTCTTGTGTCCATATAATTCAATTTTGGACCCATCTGTCCAAAGAACATTATTCCAGAAGTCCTGGTGTTTGTCTACATTCTCTCTGGCCTTGATGAAACATGTCCTCTTTTCTGGTGTCCAAATAATTCAAATTTGGACTCATCTGTCCAAAGAACATTATTCCAGAAGTCCTGGTCTTTGTCTACATTCTCTTGGCAAACTTCAGTCTGGCCTTGATGTTTCTCTTAGAGAACAAAGGTTTCCTCCTTGCATACATCCCATGCAAGTTAAACTTGTGCAGTCTCTTTCTGATTGTAGAGGCATGCACTTTCACATCAACAGTATCCAGAGCCTGCTGTAGGTTCCGTGATGACATATTAGGGTATTTGGAGACCTCTTTTAGCATCTTGCAGTCTGTTCTCGTGATGAACTTGCTTGAACGACCAGACCTGGGTATGTTGGCAGTTGTTTTGAAAGACCTCCACGTGTTGACTATTTTCCAGACAGTGGAATGGCTGATTTCAAAATCTTTTGGGATATTTTTAAATCCCTTACCAGACTTATAAGCTGCTACAATTTTCTTTCTGAAGGCCTCAAACAGCTCTTTTGCTCTCACCATGGTGCTCACTCTCACTTCAACAGTCAGGAGCACACCAAACTAAATGTCTGAGGTTTAAATAGGGCAAGCTTCATTCACAATGCTGAGTAACTATCTTCTAATCATGTGCACCTGGTGTGATACACCTGTGTGTGAGTTGAGCCATTTTAAGTGGGAATAAATGTGGGGGTGTCTTGACTTTTCCCTCAGAATATGCATTTTTGTAGAATTACATTTACAGAAGATCTTGAAAAGTCTTTCCTTCAGTTTTAATTGTTTAGTTACATTCCTATAATCTCTCAGTATTGTTAAAATTGAGATTAGATATCTATATGTCCAAATATGTTACACAAATACACAGGCTTTCATAGGGTGTCCTAACTGTTTCACGTGACTGTAGGTACAAACCATATTAGTGGTAACTCTGTTCACTAGTTTCTCTTAACATGTTTATTAATATGATAGCTTATG